>NW_020956028.1:46116-277863 GCF_003031625.1 Empidonax traillii
ATTATCTGTTTAATAATGCAATATTGACAGGCTTTTGCAAGTCATCTGATTATACAGATACTATGCTGGTGCTCCTGAGAAAAATGATGTATACTTTTAAGCACCAGTAAAACGAATTATCCAATCTTTTTCTCATCAACAATCTATTATCTTCACCTTTTGAAACTGGAACGTGTTTACATGAATCAGCATAGAAATTAGCTCTTTCAGTAGGAGACAACAGTTTTTATACAAACCAAATTCATTTTTCAGAACACTCAAGTTTCACCTCCTCTAATTACTGTGAGCTCTTTTGTATCGTTACAGGTAAGGTATCAGCTGAAGACATTCGTGTCTTACATGAAAGTGAAGGCTTTAGAATATTAGTTACACTGACACCTGAAATGAATGCTGCTTCTAACAAGCCATCTCTGCACTTACATTTCATCTGTTATCCCCACTTCACTTCATCAGACAGGAGCTGCGAGTGAGTGTGCTTAGGAGATGTGAATTTATTTGCCACTCAGGCTTTGTGCTGATATTTTTGCCTAAATTTAAACTACCTTCAGTATGGATAAGCAGGACTCATTAGTATTTTTCAGACTTCCTTGTCTAGATTTGTCATAGGAGAGTTCTCAAAACACTCACAGTTGAGCCAAAGAAAGATCAGAGAAAGTAAGAACAAATTCAGTTAATATTAAAGGATTGCCACTGAAGACCTTAGTAGACTTTCTGAATTTACATTTAAGGTTGTAAACACGGCACCAACAAAGTTGGTTTCTCCAGCCTCTTTGCTCCCTGCATATCCTCTTAAGACATTACAAAGACAAGGAAATTTTCAATGAATGTGACTCCTGATTTTCACAGCGACAACAGGAAAATTGCAGCCAATAGTCACACTACAAAGAGCACACTATTGCTCCCTGTTAGCTAATCTGAAATATTTGCAGTTCTTGGAACTTACTCCTTGCAAACATGTGCAATGAGAGCTAGCAGCCTTCCCCTGGAAGGCTGAGAGACTGACTATCATGACTTTATCTTGATCAAGATACTTCCTGAGTGAGGGTGAGCCAGATCTCTGGCAGTTTCCACAAAGTACATTATCTGGAATCAAACCCTTTCCCTTGCTAGCAGGCACTGTGCTACACTTCTTGCAGCTGTCCTAACTGTTCTAGATTATAAGAAGCCTTTTCATGAGTCAGGCAGGGTGGCAATTTGGAAGCGTTCTAAAAAGCTTGAACTCTCAGACCTGCTAAATAAGGCTTAATGTTTATAAACGACATGTCTGAGTAACTCAAAAGCTTATTCAAGAAGCTTTCCTGTCTTTTTGTTAGAGACAGGGTCTTCTTGGTGCCTGGATACAGGGGAAAAAAAAAAAAAAAAAAAAAGGATCAATTGACTTCACAACCTGGAATGTTTATGAAGAGGGGCTGTAGCACAGGACAAAACCTCAAATACATGCTTTTATTTCAAACACAAACCCCAAATATTTTTTGCCACTCTACTTGTGACATTCCCTCAGAGACACTCTCAAAAAGTAAAACACAACATCTTAAAATAGTCACTGAATTCAAATGTGTCTTCTAAGGACCACAGACCTTTGGCAACCTACCCTTGGAAAACAGTTTTTACTTGCATGTTATTGACAACAAAAGTAATAACAAAGCAGAATCAGGACCAAGCCTAGGCCTACATTTCTGTGAGCAAATTGTTACAGCTCCTGTCATACTTCCTTCGATAAAAAGCTAATTTGCTCTTTCCTAAGTTCAAATCAACATTTTAATATACAAATAGTTGCCACATCAAAATGAAGCAGCTTACCACGCTTTCCTATATCTAAATCAAACATTCTGGTCCTTAGGCTTACACAAATAAATAAAAAGAGCTAGAATTGTATTTTGGTTATACCACATTTTTATAATTACTATTTTATTATCCCTGTGTTAGGAAAAATGCAATGACAACTGATGAAAAAATAATAATGAAAAACTGTCCCCAGAAAATAAAAATTATGAGTCTTGCACAAAATACAATAAAGCCTTAATTTTCATCAGCCAACATATTTTAAAACAGACCCAGAAAAATCTGTTTAGTAACAAATTTATTATGTTTTTTTTTTCAGTGTGGGAGGACTATGGCTTCCAGGACTCCTGCATTCCAACCTATGAATACAAAATACTGAATTCCTTCTACCTGACTCTGCTATTGCTAAAGATATTTCATAGTTTGTATTTGTTAGTGCTAGAGGCTCACTCTCTACCACAACATGCACATTCTGCCCAAATTCCTCTCACCTCTAATGCTGAATCCAGTCTTACAAGTTATCTTCCAATTTTTCCCCATATTTTTGCATACAAAGTACCAAAACATTATCGAAATTATTTGCTGCTGTTTGGTTATTTGAGAGAGATTTCTTTATTTGAGCCCGTGCTGCCAGATGGTGACTAAGCTCACTTAAGTCAGTTCAGCAGTGACCACTTATAGTTACACAGGAATTAAGTCATTAAAAAAAAAAAAACCACCAAAAAAACCAACAACAAACCCAGACAAAAGACCTTGTGCTGGAATAGTCACAGAAACAAGCCAGGCTTTTGTGATTTGCCCAGAAGCAATGGTGAAGAAAGAAAGGGAAGAGCTTACTAGTGTCACATACTCAGCTTCGACCAAGGAAGATCCCAGTGTTGTTTTGTGCATTTTCTGTCGGAGTAGTGAAACTCCTTCCACCAAAAACATGAGCACAACTCTGTGAGCATCATCTGTTCCTTCTGGCCCAGACTGACAGGTCTGCAGCTTATGCCATCACTGGCACTGAAATTCTGCCTATGTCATCCTGGGTTTTCTGATGCTTTACCAAAGCCACTGCTGAAAAGGTGTAACATTCTACAGGACACAAGGTCAGTGCATCACATTTTCACTTCTTTTCCCTCTGCTTCTATAAGCTATTTGATTTAAGTTGAGTACTGGATGGGACATGCAGTCAATTTCAATTCAAAGATTAGAAAGCAATTACAAAGTGTAAATTACTGTTTTCTCCAAAACAGGGATAATACCCTAAGCAGGACAATACCACACAGAGCCTTAGGTTACCTCTAATGAGATGACATCACAGGCAGAAGGCAGACAGAACTCCTAGAAAGCGTGAAATAGATGTGGATGTTCTAAATGGCCATACCAGGGCTGTACTTCTAAAAGACTTTCAGAAGATATACTGACAACAACAAAAGGATCCTGGGATTGTTTGTGGCCAGGATTAGCTGGCTTTACTCACAATAGGATACTGTCAAAGAAGGTGGTCATGTCCAATGCATGCCAAGAGTTTTTAAAAATAAAGCTGCCTTGTTTGTGTGCCTGCATGCATAAGGATGTTTGGGTTTTCAAAAGAGAAAGGCACATCATAAGCTTATAACTTGCCTTCAAAATTCTACTACCTACCCAAGGGCATAACCCATTTCTCTGTATCTCCTCTGGTTATCTTCAATAGCCCAGGTGTCACATCAATTGCTTGAGGCTTTCTATATCTGCCAGCATTTCCTGGTATAGTTTTTTTTGAAAATAAGGTATAGGTGCACTTCCTCTTTTTTTTTCTTTTTTTTTTGAAAGTGTGTCCATAAGCTAACTCCAGAACTGCTGGATGAGGAGATTACCAAATAGATAAAAATATAGATGCAAATAAATCTACTGGTGATTAAATTGAAGAAAGCAGAATCATCTCTAGCAGATTTACTGTACCAGCAATCAGAAGCTTTATGAACAGGCTCTACCTCTCCTTGCTGGTTTGGAGCAAGAACCAAAAGAGGAAAATAGAAGGTTAAGTTCATTAACACATTAAATAGATGCTTCTTGCTGCTGCTTTTTCCAAATTGTTTGGCTTAATTCTTTGTCTTGAACTCGTGCAGAAGTTTCCATGGATTTACTCTGACCCCTCCTATTTTCTCACAGAACAGGCAAAATATTTTCCATTGTAGTATCATCTTTCTGTCCTCCATATAACTACCTCACCCATATAACCACCTCTACCTATAATTTATAAACACAGAATTCTTCATGCTGAAGTGTAACAAGCTATCCTAATCTAGATTAATTTAAGAACACAAGTGCCAACAGCAGTCTTCTTTAGGGGGCACAGACTTCAGCACTGGATGAATGCATACCAGTTCTGGCCAGAGCAAGTCAGCCCAGACTGAATGTTTTCTGCTGGGGTTAGATGAATACTTGCACTCAAATAGCTCAGGCCTATACAGTGACACATCCATCACACTTCAGATAGTTTATGGGCACCCTTTTATTGGGTGCCCAACACTTCTGAGCTCAGCTTTCAACAAGGCTGCTTTCCAGCATTAGATGACTAATTAACTGTATTTGGAAAAATCTCAAATCTCAAAATAGCCAAGTTAGGAAACTTCAAAAACCAACTAAAGCACTTGCATGCTTGTTATATGTTCCATGGCTTACCTTACTAAGTTTCAAATCAGATTGAGATTGATGTTTGCAGACTAATGTACTCAGTAAGACCTCTAAAATACTTGTATTATGCCATCTAAAAAGACAAGCAATCTTCTCCTGTTGTGCTGTGTTTCTTTGTGCTGAAATGCTCAAAGTGGCTAGAAATTATTTTTGGTTTTATATGGACACTTACTGGCCATATTTAATAATAATAATCAGTACCACTTAAACAAATAAAAGCATTCCAGAAATCAGTGTGTTATATTGTAAAAAATGAAGGATTAGCTATCAGCTTTAGGTTCTCTAAATACACAGCAAAGACAACTGGGAAAGTATTGTCAATATTGAGGTTATATTAGACTGAAAACTGAATTCACTTTCATGAGTTCTGAAGCTCTACCTTGCTGCAGGTTTGGTGGTTTTTTGTTTCTTTGTTTTCGTTGTTGTTGCTTGTTTGTTTTTATATTAAAAGTTTCTTAATGCTTTAGGATGTTTTAACAGCCTTTGAAAGGACTTGAGTAAATAAGAGAAAGCCACAGAACAAAAATAAAGCAATTGTGTTCCCACAGAAACCCTGCAGAACTCTGAATAGCAGTGTATTGTTTTTTAAACACGAAATTCTTTAGTCCCAATACGACTCTGACCTCAGCTTTCTGTAGCATGCTTCACTCACCATACATGCAGAATGCACTTTAATTTCATCCTTGGGTTGTATACACACATTCCTGGTATTTTTAGCAGCACTTTAAAAGTATAAAATCTATTCCCTATGCCCTCATCAATTTGAAATTACCATTTTAAGGCTGATTAAATAAGGATTAGTGCCAATGTTCTACTTATTAGTCTGTGTCTTCAACTGGAACTGATGATGTAGTATTTGTCAATAACTAGTTCACAGCCTTAAATTCCATTAAAAAAAGGAAAAAAGAAACCTCTGCAAGACAGTCCATCTGTCAGAAGATTTTGTAGCAGGCTCCCATGTAGAAGAAAACCATCTATTATGGGATGATACAAGCTTAAAGTGGCATGTATCACAGCTGTTTGATTACTACCAGGAAGATGACTTGCATCCCCCCTTACAGCCCTGTATCAGAATCCAGCAGTGATGGATTGAATTCCCCTTGCTTTAGCGTGATGATGGATTACCTCAGCGGTGCGGGTAGGAAAGGTAAAGTCTGGTCCAGAATTAACATAATGACTAAAAGACGCCCGTCTAAGTTCTGATTTCCAGCATCTCTGAAGAGCAAACAAAACATTTTAAGGACCTTTTAAGTCTAAACTGTGAGACTGCAATCTGGGAAGTCTCCATAGTGATAAAGACCCTTTTTACAAAAGCACCTGGAAGACACGGATCAGGCAGCAGGTCCAAAAATTTAATCAGTTTGTTCACAAGGTCTGAACTCAAACATGCCCTAATGCCAGAAACACACCATTTCAGTCACTTCATACAAACAGTATGTTCCAACTAACAAAACATCATCTAAGTTACCCTGCTGGTCTATCAAGTGGGAAAAAAAAAAAAAAAAGTATCAAGTTTGTTAACTCAGTTTGTTACTACAGACGGAAAGAGAAAGAAGAAAACACTCAAAGAATTCAAGTTTGCACTGAAATGTCTCATTTTGACCCAATTATTTATTGGCAAGTATTAGTATTTGCCATATAAACACCACTACTTCAGTATATTCCTTAAACACAATTTTGTTAGCAGCATACTTTTAAGCATTTTGTACTTTTTCTTTACATTTTGAGGTTCTTATTGCAATGGACCTGCACATGTTGAATCAGTACAGAAAACTTTGACTGGACTCCATTCACACAGGATTTGCAAGTCATTGGACACAACTAGGAAATTGAAAGTCTCCTTAAAAATTTATTGCATCGTATTTTGTATTGCAATTTGTTATAGCATTTTATTGTAGTTAGCAAAATTTTGAATTAAGTCTCTCAGAACAGGGAACAGAGCAACACAAATCAAAACAGTTTTAAATAACCCTATTTATTATATTTTATTATATCTCCAGCTGTACTCAGACAAATCTACCTTTCTACCTAGACCAGATGGATGCCTATGCTTCAATAAACGCCTAAACTGAAACCCTTTAATTGTAATTGCTTTTCATTTTTAAGTTTGGAGTATATTTAAGTTTTTATACAAAGCAGCTGAAAAGAGAGGATCTGAAATTATGTCCTACTGACAGTTTATCTTGACAGGGGCTGGGGTGAAGAGGATTGCTTTGGTTAAGCTGTGTTCCAGCTTCAGGTGATCCTTCACTATCATTAACTTCTGATTTAATTAACAGAGTTTCCTACATATAGGTGTGTGAATACGGAGCTAGAGGAAATTTAATAATAACTTAATATGCCCTTTGACTGAGGAAAGTTTTTATATACAAAAGGCATTTAAGCAGCTCTTAAAACTGCACAAGAAAGATAACTTCAACACTCAGCTATACCCAGTAGCCAGCTACACCCAGCATGCTGCTAAACATATTTTAGAAGTCTGGAAAGAAAGGTTAATACTTTAAAATTATCTACTGTCTTGCATGCTCCTGTGGCAGGGTAGGATAGCCCTGGGCTAATGAAGTCTCATGAAAAGCATCCAGGTATGGAAACCTTGTCTGGAAAAGTTTTAACATAACTATGTTAACCAACCTGTGTCCCACTAAGCAGGAGGTATAAACAGGCAAGAAGTCAAAAACTAATGGGCATTTGAACTGTTCCAGTACACTGAACAAATCTTTCTGACAAAAAAAGAAAGGTTAATGAAGAGAGTACTACTAAGAAACTGGATGCTTGAGCCCAAGAAAGTATTTTTCCCATTTATAGGGATTTTTTTTTTTTAAACTGAACACAAATTCAGTATACATAACATGTAGTTTTGTACACAGCAAACCTAATTGAATGTGCTTTTCTATCCATTATATTCTATAACTCCAAAGTAACAGAATAATTTTTTTAGATTTTATCTTAGGTCAATGTCTACCATTCCTCTTCATCTGTAATAGTAGAGCTAACAGCTTCAAACAATACAAAAGCAAATTTCAACAAGTCAGCTGATCTCTACTGTCACTTTTTTCCTCTCTTTCATAAAAGTATTAAGCCTTCAACCAAAACCAACTCAGTTGGCATACCAAGCCCAACTCTGGAAGGCCAGCCTGCAACTCTGCACGGTTTTCAGGATTGCATCGTGAAGGATTTCTTACTCCAGTGCATCTCAGTTATGCATATGATACATTAAAGGTTCAAATCTTGCTTTCTTCTCTTAAAGATGTTTTGGGGAAGAAAAAAATAAAAGACAAAGAATAACATGCTTTAACATTTCACTTACCTGGAATACTTACATTTCAAGACACGAAAAAACCCTTGGCATCTTATCTAAGCTTTCCTCATTTCTATTCAATTATTTCATTTCCATATCTTCTTATTCTCAGAAACTAAATGCCTTTAGAATCCATCAATGATTTAGGCTTCAATAAACTTTCCAGTAATTTTATCCATACGTTTATTACTCTATGTGTAAAAATGTTTCAATCAAGCTTTTTCTCAACCTCAAATCTGTTTTGATTCCCCCCTTTTCTTTCAGTATGTGTAAAGAGCTCATTTAACATTAGCCATCCTCTCCCCAAATAAATAAGTTTCACTAAAATCAGCATAAAATATATTCTTCTTCTTCTTCTTCACTCAAAGTAAGCCTCTTAATCTTTCCTCATAAATTAAATCTTTGAAGCTCAGTGTAATTTTTGTTTCTCCTCTTTGGCCACTGAAGAGAAATTATCTAAGAATCATACTGAAAACTTCAGCCTGGGATTCAGTCTAAACATTGCTTCCAGAAAACTAAAGATTGTCTTTGGAGTGTGGATGAGGCTCGAGCATTTTTTCTCTAGTCCCAGTGCTATATTCTTTATTTTGATTTTGCACTGTAACAGGCAGCCAAAGAGGAAAAAAACCCCACCAAAATACTGCCATTTTCTTCAAAACTCCTACAGCTCATTACCTCTCAGTTAACTATCTTACAAAGAAAATCTTTAAAACAAATATTCATCATAATTCTCCATACACCACCCTGCCAAAACCAGTAATTTTTTTCTTATGGGAACCCTTGTTTTCAACATTTCATGCAGCTTTATTTCAACTTCAAGGAAGTTTCCGTATTCCAAGTCTCTTCCACAGAATGTAAATATTACTCTTTAAAAAGCCATAATGCAGCTTGGTTAACCTAGAAGCAGCTCTAACATGACACATTTTCCCTGGAGCTTTAATTTGATGACACTGAATTAGAAGTTCCAGTTGAGAAACAGTTAAGAGCGAAGGAATTGTGTTTATATGCATGTTAGTACAACAGGTCTTTGATCGTGATCAAGCCCATGGGCACTATCATTACATAAATATTAAATTGCATCCACAAAAATCACATAAAGAAACTGTTGCTAAGCAAAATATTCAAAAGGAGGAAATGCCACACTCAAGGCAGCCTGTAAAATCCAGTTCTTCTACACTATGATACAATTCCTAATTGAAGAGTAAAATATCAGCTTTCACCATCAGAGCTCTCCATAGTGCAGTAAAAGTGTTCACTACAAACTTGCTTCTATCCTTATGTTCACTGTATAGCCCTTTGCATTAAAACACAAACCAGCATATAACTATTATCTGGTACGTAAAACAATAATTTTCTTTGTGAAAATGTCTACCACGTTCCTCCAATGCATTTAAGACCTTTAAACAACCCACAAATTTATTTTCAAATTCCCTCTATGCAATTCCATATTCTTGAATCAGTGCTGCAGTTGTGCTCAAAGTCTCAGTGTCTGGCAGCCACGAGGAACACCTGCAGGGTGTCCTGGTTTCAGCTGGGATAGAGTTAACTTTCTTCTTAGTAGCTGGTACAGTGCTGTGTTCTGAATTTAGTATAAGGATCGTGTGGATAGCACGCTGATGTTCTAGTTATTACTAAGTAGTGCTTCATCTAAGACAAGGGCTTTTCAGTTTCCCATGCTCTGCCAACAAAGAGGGGCACAAGAAGATGGAAGAGCACGGCCAGGATAGCTGAACCTTCTGGGAGACTCTCAAGTCTAGACCTATTCAGGACCACAAACCTTCCTTATGAGCCACAGCCATCAAAACTAGAAAGCCTCCATGTCGGTGCCTATAAGACACCTGCATGATTAACTGCTTGAGCATGTTGATTACCTCATTTGCCTTCATTTTTTTCTTATCTCATGATTTAATTGCAGTGTCATGGATGATTTGCTCTTGTTTCAAATCAAATACCAGAAAACAAAATAATTCCAAACACAGAACATTGAATTTATATGAAAGTGTTATTTATTGTGAGTGATAGAGCGTTTTTTCCACTATCCAGAATGTACCTTCAAGAGAGCTCTGCAGTTATTTTTTAAAGGCCCCCCTTTCCAATGATTTTGAAATATTTTTAAGCTTTACTGGGCCACCCTTCAGGACACAGCTGCAGAGACAGTATACCACCTTTTTAGCCAAACACAAAGGAAGTATAAACACATGCCATCAGTTTCCACCACACCCTACCATTGTAACTGGTATTTCTCTAGCACTTGGCTTTGCTTCAATCCTATTTCTATTTGCAGGCTGATGTTACACTGACAACCCACCAGCACCACACAAACAGAACCATCTACTGCCTGCGCCAGTTTGTCCATTTTTCTACCACTTTTTAATTAATAATTAATAATTTTTAAAAGGGCCTAACATGTGACACTGATGTTCTGTTCAACAAACAGCTTTAATTTTCACCTTCGCTCATATATCATCAAAAAAAAAAAAAAAAGCACAATTATGGGTGCATTGCAACAAATCAGTTACTGTTGGAAAGTAGCCAACAGTTCTAAACTAAAAGGAGATAAATTCTATAAAAGTGATTAAATAACTGAGGTTTGGCTGTTGATAGCACTTACTGCCTGCTAATAGTGTTGTGCATTCACAGATGCTTAAAACACATGAACAGAAATAAACCAAATGGCATTACTTTTCAATGCACGATGAACTTACTGAAAGACATTCTCATCTTCCATTATGTCTTCCCCACAATGCCCTCAGTTTTTACACAGATTCTGAGAATCTCTCTTGTGTGACTGAAAGTGCTACTGCTCACAGCTACCTTGAAGAAAACTTGGAGGAACATGACTGTCACAACTGAGCAGGCAGCAGAGGGGGATGTGAATCTGCTTCTTTGGTATATTAAATTGGATTATCCAGGATGATCCCTTGTGGCAGTAACTCCCAGGAAACAGCTGGCTGCTACCAGGACACGGAGGCATTTCATTCACATCATCTCCCCTAAAGCCAGCAGAATTCTGAATCTTTAATTATGGTAACAAAAGCCAAAAAGGACTGCCATGGTTTAACCCAAGCCAGCAACCAAGTGCCATAAAGCCACCTGCTCACTCCTCCAGCAGCAGGATCAAGGAGGGAACCAGAAGGTTAAAAGCTGGGAAACTCATGGGCTGACAGTTTAATAGGGAAAGCAAAAGTTCCACACACAAGACATGCAAAACAAGGAATTAATTCACTGCTTCCCATGAGGGGGCAGGTGTTCATCCAAGATAGCAGGGCCCCATCATGCAGTGGTTACTTGGGAAGACAACACAGTTCACTTCCCTGTGATCAGACAAGGCAGCATCAGGTCCTAATGGCACTGCACTAAACTTTGAGAGTCTGGGTTCTGTCCTTGGATCAGATCAGAACTTCCACCCCAACCACAGCCAGGGAGCTTTGCTTCACTTTGTGACTGGTTTCGTATCTGTCCCTCAGTCTTTCTGCTTTAGATGGGTTCAGCTATTGAACAGTTATTGTTCTAGAAAACATCTTATGAAAATGTTTTGGTGAGTAAAATGGATCACAGTTATAGTGGGCAAAAGCAGCAAAATTTGAATAGTGGGGAGGTGATCCATGAGGAAGGAGGTTATGAATCACTCTGTACTAGTCATAATCAGCTCCATCACTGGGATAAACACCCCAGTGTGGGCTGAACTGCTGCCCATGGCATCACAGCACTCACGTGTGTGAGCAACAACAGCCACCACAGGGCAGGAGACGGGTGGGAAGATGTTCTTGGGGAGACAAATCCAAACAGATACTCTGAAAGATGTTCCTGGAGACACACAGAGGGAAAAACTTCAGTTAAAGGAGACATCTCAGCATATCTGATTGATTCCCAGGGTACACAGGAGAAAACAAAAGAGATTCCAGAAGAGAAGAAGCAAATGGACATGCCCAGGGGACCCTGCAGCCCTGCAGTCAGGCTGAGCAATGCTCAGAAATCCTTATGCAGACACACACAACTTCTCTGCCAGACCACCATTTCTCCTGCATATGCAGCTGAAGTGTTTAGGCATCAGTCTGCATTTAATCTCCACATTATCAATATGATCTTGAACCACCACAGCAGCACACACTCCATGGAGGACATGGAAGGTCATCTTTTAGTTGATGAGTCTGCTTCTAGAGGACATTGATTTTCACTGCTGTCCTCATTGGAAAATGAGAAGGTATAACTTTAACCCGCTTTAATTAGTTATTCTTTCCTGAAATGCACCTCTATCCATATGGTAAACGCAGAATTTATGTACTGCAAAGGCCTTTCCTCTGACACCATCATCATCTTGATGTCTTAGGGGCTTGGGGTGTATTTCAGATACAAACATCTGGCAAGTTTCAGTTTTCTCATGACAGAGATCCTGCTGGCACTGTCATGCAGCTAACATGGGTGTATTCCCTCCAGATTTCGAGTTATCTCTGGAGATCAGTGTGCTTGTATTCTTCACTGTCTAATATTAGCACTCAGTGAGACGGACTTTTTACAGACTCTTGCAGTCTGTAGAATCAAAATGCGAATATAATGCCTACCTGAAAGATGCTCAGGCTCAAGACTGCCTGCATACTGTATTTTCAGATACAAATTTTTACCCTTTTCTCAGGAAAATTCCTGCATTGAAGGGCATGACTGGCATAAACCCCTTTCTTTCTAAATACTTATGGGTGATCCACTGAGGAAGATTGATTTTAAACTTTCCCAGTATTATCTCTTAAAAAAGAAGCCTAGTCCAACACTACTGTTATGTCACAGATCAGGGATAGAGTCCTATAATCAGAAATTGTTTCCCATCACATTGAGGCCCTATGGAACATCTCTTCCATAATCTGAAGCCTATGTCACACAGTGTTTGGAACAGTCCTCCTGAATCCAGTTTCTGCCCCTGGGATAGGGAAATTGGGAGCAGATTCTTCTACATTATCACATATTCTCTGCTTCTACAAGTCTTGCTGTAGCCAACAGTGGATGCAGCACATAGGAAGTGGCAAAGCAGCCAAAAGCCTCTCCTCCCCTCTAATCATGCACTGTGCAAAGTGACACAGATGGCAAGGCTAGCACTTGGGCTTTATCTAGTTACCCTGCTGTGAGATGTGATTCTTACTCAAGGAGTAAAGAAAAAAAAATCAAAACAAACCACAAACAAAAATAAATTAAAAACTCCCAAACAAAGAAGTGTGAAACCACAGCACACATTCCCCTCTGGGTGGGGGGAGAAAAAAACCCCATTATATTAAGTTAAGAGGGAGAGAAATATGGAAGAGAGAAAGCCAAGACTCGAAATAGTAAACAGGAGAAAGAGTAGTATGGAACTTCAAGTTATTAAAAGTTTAGAAATGCCAGGGGAAAGATAAACCTTCGATTTTAGCAGACAGGAGGAGTGGTTCCCTAATTCCATCTGCACTGTGAAAGTAAAGCCCCCAGAACATCTGACACGGGGCCAGTCAAACACCAGGACAGTTTTCTGGCAGTGGAAACTGCAGCAGATGGGGAAAGGGCAACATCTCTCAGAACACAGGACAAGCCTCTCAAGTCACCAAGAGTTCACAGCTGACTTGGGCAAAGTCAGGCTTACATCCTCTGCTCTGAGCTTCCTCTGCTAAATGCTCACCAAAAGCATTAAAAAGATTACTACAATTCTTATAGAGGTGGTAAGTCTACCTAGCTGGGCTGATAAAACTCCCTGTTTACAAAATGTTGCTTGTTATTAGAACACAGACTTTGATTAGCACCAAATTTCATTCATACCTGTCTCTGGGTGGGTCCTATGCAACTACGATAGTTTATATGAGCAGCACTTCCTTACAAAAAAAAAAATCTGATCACTCCCACTTCTAATGCTTTGCTTCCTATCTTTCAGCTGTCTTGAAAGGCACAAATAGGACACTTTAAGGTGAAACTACGCTCGATGTACTCCAAGAACACCTGCAGTGCTCTCCAACCCTCAGACAGATGCTCCAGTCTTCAAAACTAAAGCTAATACAGAACCAAGATGTCAAAAAGACACACAGGCTTTTTGGGACCTCAGTACCAGCACAATCATCTACTCCCTTCCTCTAACACCACTCGACTTGCTGGTGCAGAGATGGCCTTTGATTTCACAGCAATAACGTGTGTATATTTTTAGTCTGGTCTTTCCTGCGCGGTGCTTGAGAAAACCTTTCCAATTTCCACCTCCTCACTTAGAACACAAATCCTGTACACTACAGTTAAAGTATATAGGACTGGAAAAATAGAGATGTGGGCTTCACAATCACCAAAGAAAGATCCATTTCCCCCGAATTAAACTAGGGTATTATCCCAGAAGAACTTGCTAATAAAACTGATTCACCTTTGCTTATACTGAAAATATTTTTTTTTTTTTTTTTAGTTTCTGTTGAGGCATTTTTCTCATAATATATTCAGCAAAATTTAATTGCTAAATAGAACATAAGACAAGCTATGAAAAGGTTGTTCCAACTACAGTGCAACAAAACACATGAATATAAAACAAATTATTTAAACAAGCTTGGGTGTTTAAGAAACTGATATATCTTAAATTCTGGCAGCCCCTTCAACTTCAGTTGCATGACTGTTTTAAACCATTTATGCCAGTTACAGCCTAAGGAAATTGCCTCCCACTTTTCCTCCAGGAAGATCCTTTACAACTGTGTCCCAGTGACAAATCTTCCTGCTCCTGAACTGTTTCATATTAAAAAAAAAAAAAAAAAAAAATGTTCCAAGTTCTGTTGTCTGGAGTCCACAGCTGCTGTGCTGTACTTAAGATTGGAACGAATCAAATCATGCCCATCATGACACCAAAATAACTAATGCTGAAATTGGTATACCACTAACACACATCGCATTAGTAGGTTAATGAGAAAAACAACATACCTGACTTGAGCAGCAATGTAAATGATCAAACATTAACTTTTTAAGCTCACTAAGAAAGAAAGAGACTGAAGGCTCATCAAGGAAAACAATAATAAATTTAAAAACAAAAATCTACCACCACACCCTAAGATTGAAAGCATTGATGGTATTTAAGAGGATAAGAAAGAAAATCTGAATCACTCTTCCCTGTGCTTTGCAACTGCTGTTTTTATAGTCTTGTGCATATTTTCAAAATAAAAAAGCTAATTGATTTTTACTGATCATCTGGACACTGTAATTTGCATTTTTTAAATAAACATCCCACTGATGCTCTTTTATAATTTCTTTTGCACACAGCTAAAGCAGGAACCAAATAAAATCTAGTAAAAAATTCCTCATAAGAAACTTGTCCAGAGACCCACTATTATCTCCTCTCCTATCTTACCAGGCATAAACGACAGACCAAAGACATATTTATAATAACAGCCTGAAGGAAAAACAAATTCCCAATTAGGTGGTCAAATACATGAGACAGCTGACAACCATTGCCTCATTAAAAACAAACCTGCATTTTGCTTTCATATAACACATGAAGAGATGGTTACTTCCAGCTCATCGTCTGCCCTTAGTTGCTATGGTGTCAAACAAAGAAAGGAAGCACCTCAGCCAGCAAGGAATCATTTAAAATTCCACAGGTTTCAGGCAACATCTTGAAGAGGTAGACAGAAATTACAAGCACTGGCTTCCAGAGATGCAGTTCATCAGGTCTCTTTGGAAAAAATGGCTAAACAAAGGAGAATTCATTGCCTGCGTTTTCATACTTACTATGGTAAAAAAGAAAATCTAGATGCACAAATAAAATCTAGAGCCTGAGCAGGTTTAAATATTTCTCCCAGAAATATGAGTGTCTCAGAGTCTATGAGTTTTTCACATAAAAAACCCCCACAAACGCCATTCTACATTGTTTACTTTAGATTTGCCTTACTGACACAAATGTTTAACCTCTCAAATCTAGAAATATCACCCATTAGCCATCTCAATTTGCAAAGAGCTTGAACACTACTCTTTCAGAATGCCTGTAACAACCATTCAAAGGATGCATCAAGCTAATAGGGTGTATACATCATTTGCCCAATTGTATTTGAGAGTAAAGGCAGCAAACAACTGAAAAACTTGATAGGAAATTGCAGCAGCAACAGGATTTCTTCCTGCTGTAAGGTCACATTACACATTTGCTAATTCATAAGTGTTTGGGGAAAAAACAATGCTCTCCATTCAGATCACCCGGTATAGTGTAACCAAAGAAAAAAAAATCTTTAGATCAACTCTCAGCTCCAAAGAATCTTTTGAATAATGACAACACAGACTTATCAAAATACAAACAACTCCACAAGACATCAAAAAACAGTTTATATACAGTCTTCTGTGAAGACTATTTCTTGCTAAGCAATTTTTACTTTCCTGGTGTTTCATATTCCCATTAGAATGTCATTACACACCCTGGTAGATGAACAGCAATGGGTGTTCACAAAACTGTGTGTTCCTTGCCTCAGAGTTCCCCCAGCTGCTTGAGTTCCTTTACTAAAACATGTTTACCCATATCAGAATGCAGGGGTTTCACTGACAATCAACTGACAGGTAACAGCTTGCGAAGACAAAGATGCCTCCCTCAACCAGCTGTGCTTCAAGGTATTTTGTGCGTGTCAAAGTATGGTTTCAGAGACAGAAGAAGGCAGGCACACAGCAGTTTGTTTTTTCTTTTTTTCCAGTAACTTCTGTCCACACAGTCTCTGGAAGTAGTTGAATATGTCTACATTTCAGAAGTAAAAAGCTAATACTTGTTTTCAGCAGACTATCGCAGCATTTTCTTTTTAATTTGATGAGCTGTGTGACTGTTAAAAGGTGCATCTTTACTCAGCTCCTCTGAATACATTTGTCATTTCTCTGAGGAAAACACTCTAAGAATCATAGGACTTTAACAAATCACCCAGAAGGTACTTTGTGCTTCTGAAGGATGTGTTTTCAGGCTCTCAAAGGAAACTTCCAAGACACTGAAACACACTGGCACTACAGAAACAGGGGGGAAAAAAACCCCACCAAACAAACAACTTGTTCTGTATATAGAGTATTGCTCTTAATATTTCCAGTCTCTCAAAAACTAGCTATTATGGCCCTATTATTTCAATTTCTGAACTGCAGATAAAGTGTAAAGGATAGAAGTGGATCTTTTGATTTCATAGCTGACATTCTGCTGTCAAAGACAGAAATAATCATTTGTTTTGGGCAATGATGAAAACCACAGGAAGTGTAACAGCTTGAAACACACCCAGAACACCACAGACACTCTCAGATAATTGCCACAGAACACATACCCCAACATCTTAAAACTTCACCACTCACAGAACCTTTAGAAAAAACAGAATTTTCCATCTCCTGTACCCACAATTTATAAATGATTCCAAACTGATAAGAGTCCCAGTCTCTTTCTTTGTTTACAGAGAACACCATAACAGTAAATTAATTGAGGATGGAGAAAAGCAGAAGCTGAGAAGGAATGATTAAAGGGGATTCAGCTTGGAAAATCCTATGGACCAGTAATGAAGCCAGGCACCTGATAGGTCATATAGACCAATTGAAATCTGTTTTCTCACAGAATAATAGCCTGAATTTAGTATGCAAAAAATTTCCACAGTTGAGGAAAACATAATGAGTAAGAGTACTCTGATGTGAGTCTCTGCATTACCAGAGAGAAAAAATAATTCTTTAGACCAGTGAGTAGGATCCTACCAGGGATTGTGCACTTGACCTCTGGCCGCACCTACATTGCCTCTCCATTGTCAGCTGGAACAGGAAAGCTGCAGATAGACCATATTTCATCTTTCCCTCCACCCTCCCAAGAGTGGAGCTCTTTCCTCTCTTAAGCAAATCAGAACTGGTTGGAGTGCAAGATCAGTGCTAATTTATGGTTCTCAGGAGGGAATTTTGTTGGGATAAAATAATTGTTCCTCCAAGGACATCAAGAAAGAGAAGCAGCAGCAGGTCCTAACCCCTCTTTTTACCAGGGGGTGTCAGGTACTGATCCCACAACTGCTGTGCAGGAAGATTGCCTGGGGAGAGTGAGAGAAGAGGGACACCATTACCCTTTGCTGCAACGTACAGAAAACTCAATTCTGCTGCCCCACATCACTAGCATGTGAGAAAAACCCCTAAATTAACCCACCTTAAAAACACAACATACGTGTTAAACACATACAAAGACCTATTGTACTGACACGTTCTGCAGTCACAGTGCCTGAAACTCCAGCCCTTTCTATGTAGTGTTCACACCAGTAATATATGTGGATTTTTTTATCCAGAACAATTTTTCAATAAAGTTAAAAAAAAAAAAAAAACACCACAAAAAACACCAAAAAGCAAAACCACCCACAGAGTACATAAACGGTCCAAGCATTAAATGTGTAAAGATATGTGTATCATAAAAGGCTTTCTCGTGCCAATTTTGACTACAGAAGAAAAAAACCCCACCATATCCTATAATTGATAGTGCAGTTTGAAAAACAAAACAAAACCAGAACAAGCAGCAGTCAAACCAACCCTATAATACAGTCTTTTTATGTGAAAAACAGAACAGTAACAAGGGCAAACATCTATACCAAGGTTGTAGGATAGTTCACCAGCAACATTAAGCAAAGAAATGAGAGCTTAACTAAAGCTCATTCCAGGTTTTCTGTATTTCATGGCATGGGTAATTTATTTTTAGTGTCTTAATTCTCTCTAGAGAGAAGAAGGCCAAGCCCACAATAAGTCTTCCACTTACTCCAGCCATGAAGGACATTAATACTAAGAGTTTCTGACCAGACCACAGCTTGTGATGTTAAGTTTCCTTTAAATTTCAAGCTCATTCTCTTTAACAACTAACAGAACAGTTCCAAAAGAAGAAAAGCTGAATAGATTTGTTAGTGTTGCTTTTCTGCTTGGGGTGGAGGTTTTGTTCTTTTATGTCTCAGTAACTATATTCCTATAATATGCATAAAATCATAGTGGGAGAAATCTGTTCTCCAGCAAAGCAATTTTCCAATAGCATTGCAGTGCTATGGTTATGTACAAACATATGCACTCATGTAGAGTTTGTGGATTTATTATTTCCTTTCCTGATACCATAATTTCTTTCAGTATAAAGAAGCTAATATTCTTCAAATAGGGCTTCATTTTCATCCACATAGCAAGCTAAGTTGATTTAACAAATTCTACCTAATTAAAAGTTAAATTATTCAGAAGGACAAAAGAATATACAGTGTACAGGGTCTATTCCTTCACCTGCAGCAACTGCACCTCCAACAAGGTCAAAGAATACTGTTTCAGAAAACAGAAGCTATGTGCTAAACCATTTTTTGAGAGTACAGATTATTACAGACGAATCCAGGGTCAATAAAGTACATGATAGCAACTTCATTTTCTTTACCAGTGACATTGTCAGAAATGGAAAGACAGTTCAATAAATAAAACTGAACCGTTGAGGAGAGTTTGTGGCACAAACTAAAACCAATCCTTTAAAAAAAAAATAAAATAAAAAAATTTCAGCTCTTATTCGGCCCTACTTTCTTATGTTGCTGGCTTGGATAATTCTGGCCATAGGATTTTCTCCCATGGATGATGCTTGGTCTTTTACTGGAGCCAGCAGGCATGTGATGCATTTGGTGGGAATACGATCCTTCCCTGGCACCCCAATATATTATAGGTTTGCTGATCCTTCCTTGGCAAATTTTTTTTTTTTTTTTTTTTGCTTTTTAGCAGTAGTTGAAACAGTATAATCTTCTCACAGGCCCCCAAGTCTTTGTGATACTTGTGGTCTTTCTGTCACTGTGTCTTTGCACCTCATGCAAAAGTGAACTCAAAATACTGCAGATAAGATTTAATCCCCTTTAGAAAGTGATGAAATTTTGGTTTTGTCTACCCATTTGAACAGTGACAGACCAGAATACAGCTCAAAACTTCCTTCTTCTACGGATTACAGAGCTTTAGCTATTAAATATTTGTTCTATTAAACAAGACAGGTTACCTGCTCCTCCTCTGCATCCCATGTTTCCTCACTTAACTGGAGCCAAATTTACAGACCTGCGTTCTCCTAAAAACAGTTGAGAGTAGCCTTAGGATATTGGAGGCTCAAGCCATTAAAGTTTATTGCCACATCATCACAGGATGATAGAAGAGAAAGAAAGCAAAACCAACTTTGCTAAGCCACACATGCAAAAAAAAAAAAAAAAAAAAAACCAAAACCAACCCATGACACAGAAACGAGCTGTAAGTAACTCTACCTCACTTTCCCCCAGGCTCATTTTCTACTGTGGGGAAATAGTTGTCCATCTATTTGGAATTCGTTGGAAGCTTAGGGCCAAAACACTCCACAGCTAAGACAGGAATGCTAATGGTTATCCAACTCCTATATATCATGCACAGTTAGCAATTGTTTCTTTGGCCTTTACAAACAGGCCTGGCTACAAAATTAAAAAAAAGATGATTTGAATGAAAAATGAAGAAAATTAGTTTCTGGCAACCATTTTATACTCAAGAGAACCAGTTTATTTTGATAAAATGGAATTTTAAAGACCACCTCTTTCCAAAAATGAATTGGTTCCTACGAAGGCAACATACCTAGAGGGATGTCCTTGAAAGGACAAGACATTCAGATGGGGTAAAGATACCATCTGTACACCACATGAGACATTGTAAAAATTTTTCATTTTAATTGCATGTTTTACTGCAGATACTAAAAATCAAGACATTATGCAGAATACTAATCCTACTGAAACATATGACTGGCTTAAGCAGAATTGTTTCTCTCTTTTACATATTGTGTTTTGCCTTCTCCAGAAATGCTCGTAAAAAACACTCTCCTAAAAGATGAAAAAAAAAAAAAAGACAAACCAAAACACCCCCCAAAAAACAACCCAAAAGCTATATCAGAGACTCTATATCATACATATACACTACCTGTTTAAAATGCATTGATCTTGTACAATGATACCTTTTGAACTGAGACTTCCACTTTTGCCTTTCCACAGCGTTTGGAGAGCAGACACACAGACCCAGAAAAGTAAAGGAGAGTGAGAAGTGAACTCCAAGGAGCTGTGGTGCTGGTAATAAAATTAGTTGGAAGAGATCTGTCTTCCTGCCTTCCACATACTCCATAACTTCACAGAAATTTGTCAAATCAAAGCCCAGGAGCACTGCACACATCCTAAGGCTTTCAAAATTCCAGTATCTAGCTCACAGAAAGACCTTACCAAAAGTCATGGATTTGGTGTGTCCTACCCATTCCTCTTAAAAAGTTCAGTCTATAACATAAAAATACCTTTTTACAGATCAAACTCAACAGGTTCTGCTCTTGTAAGAGGCATGAAAACTTCCCATTTCTATCCAAACACTGCTATGGCTAGTTCATCCAGCTTATTAAAATAGTCAAATCAAACAGATACCTAGACCTTGGAGCAGCAATAGATATCCAGGTTCTCACCATTCTGGCTGCACAGTTTAAGGGGTGACCTTTACAATATTACTCTTTTTTCTCCCTTCTGATCCCATGACCCTTGAATTTAGAGAAGCCACTTACTCAGCCCCAGTCCAGTAGGACCTGTAATGTGTTAAGGCACAAATCCTGGATGTCCCATCCCACCAAGTACTGGGATATTGTAACGAAGAAAAATGCAAAGATCACCTCTTCTGTGTTTAGGAAAAGCAACTGACCAATCAAACCCTGAGATCATGGGCAGCAACAACATGAGAGTTCATTGTCAGTGGAGCATTCCATGCTGAGAGTCCTGAGTGGATAAAAGTATAACCAATAACACAGAACCACAACCCTGGGGAAAAAGGATGCAAGAACTTCCCTGCCATTCCAAGGGCTTAAGAGTGGGAGACATTAAACCACAGGGACATTCCCAGCCCTGAGTTTTCCCTCATCTGGTCTAGATATTTTTGTCTTCTTTGCTTGGTTTACTTTAATCCTAATATAGTGCATCAGTAATACTGTACCGTGAAGCAAAAGCAAAAAACTGTGGGACAGATTACAAACTTCTCTACAATGACTTGTTGCATTACACTCCTGCTTCACAGTTTAGAGAGGTACTCTAAATTTATTTGACAAGTAATCTGTGTTGCAGAACACGGATAGAGAAAATAAAAAAAATACTTTGAAACAAGTAACAAAAAAACCAGCCTAAATCACACTTATCTTCTGCAATGTTTCCCTTCCCCTTGGCCCTTGAGTTTCACATGATTTGTGTAGTCAGAAGCTTATTATAGAACTACATGAGGATAAGAACAACAGTAGTGTCAACCAAACAGCCTAGGCATATTTCTTCAACAGTGATGAAGTGTCTTCATGAATAAAAACCCTGCTTCATTGGACTAAGTATGTTCTTAGAAATTAGGTCAGAATTCATTCATATGGACATAGAGCAGCAATTTTCTAAGGCTGGAAATGTCAATGCCAATCTTGATTTGCCAATCTCCAGGCAAACTCCTGTGCATAAACAGGTATCAAGGCCTCTGTGTGAACTGCAGAGCACCCAGGAATCAAGCAGCAGCAGTGATGTATTCCAGCAGGTAAATGAAAAATGTGAACTAATACATTTCAGTTATGTGTGTTTGCCATTTTGACTTTTGTGTAAGGGATAATATGTTACATGTACTGTCAACAGAGTATAAAATAATAAAAACTAATGTTTCTATTAATTTTGGACTTCACTGCTTGAGGACACATATTATAACCTGTTTGTACTTATATATGTTTGTAAGCATGAATATATAAACAGGAAGTTCAAAGGGAAAATGCATCATTGTACTCCTGCTTACAGTCTAATGAGCTTGCCTCACCTCCCACCTTATTTACTACTTTTTTTCAACATCTCTTACCCTGCAAACTGCTCTCAATATTTTTTCTTTCCTCTGCTATTGCTTTGCTTTCCTAGTAACTGTTCTGATGGTTTACAAAGTAGAACATCAGGTTCCAAGAGCAGTCACTTCATGTTACATCCTAATTTGGAGCACTCCCAATAAAACTGGTTTTCTTGCTAGAAAACATTTCAAATAGGGGGTGGGCAAAGAATCAGTTTGGATGCCCTCCCAAAACAAGAGGCAGTAGGCAGGATTCGTAGATATAAGCTTCCAGTACAAACATTACAGGAACAAGAGGGTGCCTAATTTCACCTTATTTGTGACCCACCTGGAAAAAGAGAGATGGGGCAGAGCAGGGAGAAACAACTGCAAAATGTTTAAGTAAAATTTCCTGCCTGACATGCTTTGATAAACACATGTGCCTGCTGCATTATTTCAGGGGAAGGTTAGAAAGACTGCTAAGTGTGCAAGGAGGAAAAGTTTTCAAAATCTATTACCTCAGGCAGTATATAATAATTAAGGACATTTAGTCAAGCAAAGAAAGTGGTAGCTACAGATTTTTTCTTTCAGAAGAAGGAAAACCCACACATTCTTCTGTAAAACTCTAATTTCAATTTAGGCTGCTTATGCATTCATAAACTGAGAATTTCCTACAAAGTAAAATCTTAATCACTTTACTATTTCCTGTGTTTAAGTGCATTCCAGTGCATTTAAACAGTATTACCATAAAGAATAAATTACATCCATTAGCTGTCTTTACTGGACATACTTGAAAGATAATATGATTGCTATAATTGATTCTTTTTTTTTTCCCACTGTTTCCATGAAAGCCAATTTAGTATTGAACTCTGTCTAAAAGAACTTCCTGCTTTTAAAAGTGCACATTTTGATAATTTTAAAAGTGCTCATTAAGTCCATTTATCTAAGAATTTAATAAAATATGAGGAACTAGTATATCAGCATGATTTACATTCATTGCATTAATTGTCATTTGCATTCAGGTCATATCTACAAGGCGAGATTCATATTTATATTCAAAACAAGTATATTCTGTAGAGCTGCATAGATCTAGCAAAGAACACATTTTAAAGGGGGAAAAAAAAAAAAAAAGTCATAGGGTCTGCTTTTGTCCCTAACATTCCAGGTGAAAAATTAACAGTCAATGACAAACAAATTGAAAATTAGAAAAAGCCATGGGAATAGAAAAAAAGCATTATATGTTGCATCTGTAAAATAAAGACCACTTTGTGATAACATCAATATAAAGTACATGAGGTTAAGTTCCATCAGCAGAACATGCCATATCTCCTTCAGAGTCTTTCAAGAAACAAGCAGATTGAAAGTAGAAATACCATAAGTGGTATCACAGTGATCCTAAACTCTCATAACTTACACAGGATAGAGCTGGACAAGCAAGACATTATACACAGTGTCACAGTTGGATTCTTCCTCCCTATCTAGCTGCCACCACTTCTAAGGTTTAGAGGTTGCTTTTGGTTGGAAAAAAACATGGGAGAGTTTCATAGGCAACAAATCACCGTTCATTTACAGGCCTAGATGGAAATCTAGGAAGGACACAGTGGGTAATGTAATCCCAAACTCAGTTAACAAAAAAAAAACCACCCCAAACAAACAAAACAAAAAACCCCCACTAAATTAAAGATACCTCAATACACAGACATGCAGCAAACCAGAAAGAACTCCCAAAGCACATATGAGCCTTGCTACTTAGAATTGCACAGGTCTGCTGTCTTCCACATAATCGTTTTATTGAGTAACTTAGCTTGTCAATCCGACAGAGACTCTTTCTATGCTGTAGTTCTGCTAAATTGGAGTTGGAGAAATGTATTCCACTCTCATAATACTTAAAACAGTGAGCAAAGCCAGTTGGGGAAAAAAAAAAAAAAAAAAAAAAAAAAAAAGACAACTTTTTCCAGCATTTTGTTTTTCAGTAGCTGAATGGTCTGTAGCTGAAATGATAGCTGTCAATTTTCGTTCCTGTGTTGTTGGACATAACACCAGTACTTTAAATTGATGAAGTTCATTGTAACCAATTTTCAGCTCCTATCAGCCATATCTGGAGCTGCACTAGTGTGATGCTGGGCACTGAAGTGTAGCAAATATCTTGAGATAGTCAGAGCGTAAAAATATTTACTGAACTGATATGAACAATTGGTCAAGCCATCAGTAACATCCCAACAAGCCTAGGCCTTGGGTTTTTATTGAAAAAAAAAAAGAAAAAGTATTGAAAATTATTGAAAACTTCCTAATTTTTTTTTTTAATAATTTAACACTATAGGATTTTAGTTACTGCCTAAAAAAAGAGAAATGTTAAGTTCTGTTTTAAATGCACAGCAACTCTTTAGTATAACAGTAGGCTAAATATTTGGGGTTTTTTTGCTGTTTTCTGTTGTTTGTTTTGTTTTTGTTTTTTTCTACCTACCACACAAGCCAACTGAGATCTGATTTATTAAAATACTCTTCTGTGTACTGTACTATCAAACCTGGAAGTGCAATTCCAAAACACATTCAGTTTCTACATGGGTTCCCCCCACCCACCCCCACCATTTTTCCTCCATACAATTAAAGACTACAGAGGTTAAAAATTGAGGGAAAACAAAATAACCGGCTTGCTTATTCACTCAATGTTGTGCTGAGAAAAATAGCCTAAAAGAATTGCCTACCAGATTACGTCCTGTAAGTGCACACAGTTCTGATCAGTTCTGTATCCTTCTTGTGCTAACAAGTCAAGGAACACTCAAACAGCCTGTTGTTGTAGCAATATTACACAGCAGGTGGTGATAAACAAACACAGGGAATGCAGAAGTAAGGACAGGTTAGGGAGCAAGGATAGGAAGGCCAAACAGTAACTACATATGCTTGCACAGATGATACAAAGTCACTTTTCTTATAGTCCATTATGATTAGAAGACAGTGGAAACCAATATGCATCAGCATTCCCTTTGTGGAAGAAGCAGCTATCATCTTCAGTTTTGCTTAAAATCACCACAGACAGAAGTAGGTCAGAGAGGAGAGAGAAAAGGAAGGGACGTTTGGAAGTTGAGATGACACGTTCACACATGAAATCATACCACGGGAAAAACAAAGCCTGGATTGGGAGAGCAAGGAAGGGAGTAACACAGAAGAAAATGCTATGGAAAGTGGTGTCAGTAGTTCTGTATGTCGGATCAGATGTGTAAGTGGGCAATCAGGCCAGAAAAATGTAGAAGCAGAGCCTGTGGAAACGAGGTTAAGAGCACTCAATGAAAACCTTAGCTGCTAAGCAGAGAAGCTTAGAGAGAGTTCCTGGGAATCAGAAAATAAGGAGACCTATGCAGATAAAAAGCAGGGGCTTGAATACCAAGCCCCAAATTTTCCTGTTTTGTCAGGTTGTGAAGAAACCCCCGTGTCAGGAAAATTTCAGTTGCATTGCTAAACTATGTTGCTCAAAAAGACCAGACCCTTCTCAGGCGTAGCTTTGGATCTCCTTGAGTTCTGGGGCTCACATAAGCCAGCAGGTAGCAGATACTCTGATTCCAAATAATGCATGTGTCCCCAGTATAAAGGATATCCTGGCCATTACTCAGACCTACCTTTGTCACTAGACATGAGTTATTTAAAAAAAAAAAAGTCATTTAAATATAAGAGAGAGCTACAAGAAAAAAGGCATAACACATTACACCACCATTAAAGACTAAGCTTAACTACAACACTCGACAAAGACACACTTAGCACCTCCAGCAGTGACTTTGTCCAGTAGCAGGTACATGTTGAAGAGCTCTCAGAGCTCTGTCTTTGCAAAAAGGGAGCACAAAAGAAAATAAAAAAAAAAAAAGGAAAAAATCCAGCCACACAAAGCAACTGCTTTTAATGGCCTGACAGCCTGCCCTGCTTAGCATGAGGGAACAGACTTTGCAAGCTCCAAGATCTCGAAAATGGGAAACAGAAACATCACAAGTAATTTCCACTTGGCTCTAACTCCAGGCTCAAACTTATAAAATTGGTAATCCAGTACATTCTATAAGATTAGTATATACTCCTGATTTTGAAAAGGTGCTTTCCTTTATTTACACACACTTTAAACCAGCAGTTTTAATTAACATCACCTCATTTCACAAACAAAAGACTCTAAATTATTTGTCAAGCCTGATAACATTCATTATTTTTGGTATAAATACTAACTTGTCAATGTACAGCATATAAGTTTGGCTTAACCCCTACAGTATATAATGTATTCCTCAAACACTAATGGTCTAAATCCTAACTGTCAGCACCAGAACATACAATAATGATGCCTTGTTACCTTATCACTGTATTGGAGGATTTTTCTGCCCTCCTTGTGTCAGCAAAATCCCTGCCCACTGCAGTTAAAACACTGTTATAAGTGCACAGTACTGATGTTTCTACTGTTTTAAACCCAGGAAAACTAAACCATGAACTAGTCTTTATTAACAAACACACAAGTAACTCAAAAAACACTGATGTGGATAATTATTCTTTAACAAGCTCATTGATTGCAGCAGACAGATTTAGCTAATTACCAAAAGAAGGAGGCCAATGGCAGAATAGAAAATAAAATATGTGCCTCAAAATTCTTCCGCTTTCAATGCTGTCACAAAGAAGTTTGACAGTATAAATTGCTTTAACCCACATGCATTGCTGTGTCCCAGCTTAATAAAAAATTGCTTCTATCCAAGCCTGACCTTTGGCAGTAGTTTCTAAAATGAAATGGAAACCCATTTCATTCATCTTGCAACAGGCACCAAAGACTGAAACCCAGCTACTACAGACTTCAGCCCCTGTGAGAATGCTGTGAAAGTCCAGATGAAAGTACTCTCTTTGTTTTTTGGGGGGAATACTGGCTTACTTCACAAATGTTCTGTGGAGGTTTGGGATTTTTTTCCCCCCTAACATAGGGGGGGTCCACACTACTTCTTTTCAAAGAAATCACAGCTAATTTTAAGTAGGTTATTTGCAATAATATAACTCTCATTTATACAATTATGAGCGAGATCAACATTTAGACACAGGTAAGTAAGAAAAGGAAGGGCAATCTACCCACATTTCAAAAACTAAAACTAGAGACAACGTTATAGGTGAACACAGTTGCTATGGAGAGGGTCTAGGGGCTAAGAAATAAAGAATAAAAATTGGAAGACTGTATAAACAGGGGTTAAAAAAATATAGAGTGGAGAATCATAAGGTCTACTTTTTCTTCTTCTTGGTTGACAGATACATAAGCCCATTTCAGAATAACTGCCTGCATCTGAATTTTTTCTCCACAAGGAACTGTCAGTTCAACAGTAACAAGCAAATAAAGAGGGGAGGGCTGTAATAATAGAATAGCCTTCAGTAGATTTCAAGAAATCTTAGGTCTTGCTATTCCCCACAATAAAGGACACTTTTTTTTATGCTGAGAAACCCTCGATAAGTTTTCATTTTCATTATCTGTTTTATATTTTTTTTTCCAATGCATCCAGATATTGGCCATGCACAACCCTCCACAGTAACAAGTTCTAACAGTTTTGTTTTAACAGTCTGAAAGCAAGGTACTTTTTGGTTTTTTTCCTCATCTACCAATTTCCTAAGATATCAACAAATCATCGCTCAGCACCTATATATCTGTACCATAAAATTTAATTCTAACACTACTATTTTTTCTCAAGAACTCATTATTTTAATAACTATCCATTTTAGCACCCTTCTATGTTAAATTCCTCCCTCGGTCATCTTTCATTTCCAGCCCACTCCCTAGAAAAGATATTTTCCAAGTATTTTTCCCATTTGACAGCTTCCTCCTCCATAAGCATATAATCCATCTAAGTTTATAATCTCACTTACCAAGCAGTAAATCTCCAGAACACACAGATTAATTGCATGAAATCTCTTCAGAGGACAACTGGCTAAGCCTTTGGCCCTTCATACACGAAAGAGCAGTGAAAAGGAACTCATGAGCCTCTCTTAGAAGGGCACACACCTTTTTGTAGTGAGCATTACAAGGCACTAGGCCTGAGGGAACAGCCCTCTCAGGTGTTTTACATCACAGCAGCATCTCCAAGCTGTTGGAATTTTTCCCCACCATGCTGCACTGGAATACCTCATCCAGACACTGCTCACAGATAATTCCTATTAACTTCAAGAGGCACAGGATTAACGTTGCAAGGACCTCTCGCCTTTGCCTCTGTATTTCCTCCTTGTGTTGAGTTTTTTTCCACGACACATCCTGTAAAAGGCATATGATATAACTGGACAACTTAACTCAGTGTTAATGAAAGCTGGTTTTAGGATTTTGTCTGGGTATTTTTTGACAAGCATGTTGGAGAATTCCCACAAAGGAAGTTTTTCCACAAAGGGTCTATTTTTTGATCCAACTGACAGTCAGCTTGAGGTGACTGAAAAAAAACCTGTGAAGATGACCTCCAATATTATTATTTCTTTCAGGCTCTATGGAGGAACTACCTTTCCAAGGTATTACTACCATGATTTAGCTGCTAATCTATGCACCTGAGGTAAAACAACACCAACCCAACCCCCAAAATATTTAAGACATAGCAGACTGTGTCTAATCCTGGGCTCATTTCCTGGCTAGTGTTTTCAGGATAGGATGGGAACAATCCTAATACAATCTGGAATTCTAGATATAGAAAAACAATGCCCAAAATTACAAACGGAGAGAAGGAAAAAATCTAATTATGTGATTTCATGATGAAATCATGTAAATAGTAATATGGAATGGCAACACTGGCTTCAAGTCACAAAGCTGCTGTGGAACTCTCTAACCCAGTGAAGCTGCCACCACTGATGGATGACTCTGCAAAAGCTCAATACAGGGATATGTCAGTTTTTGTCTGGGCTTGTTTTAGGCTGGCCTGGAGCATTATTTTAGCATAATGAGCTGTAACAGCAACTGTCTAATTATCAGGTAACTCCCACCTGATTTGATTTGGTTTAGCTTTGTGCAATGGTGTGGTGTAAACCTGACTGTTATTAGAATTTTAAAGTATTTTTTTTAACTAACACAAAATAGTAGCGAGTTGTTATTCTGCATCTAGCAAGCTATCTTTGAATAATATGCATAAAAATGCAGATAGAGGAGTGCAGTCATGAAATGAGAGCAGTGGCTTTCAAAGTACAGACAGCACACTCAGGACTGAGAAAAATTATCAGCGGTCAATTACTGGTCACCAAAGGATGTGACCTTGGGATCTGCATCATAAGAGAAAAATGAACAAGCATGCAACATTTGTAAAACATCATCTAGGATGTAATGTGTGACTCAAAACAGTGAAAAAAAGAGCAAGGTGGACAGCATGTCACAGCAAGATGTTAAATCAGCCTCAAAGGAACTGCAGAGTGAGGGGTGAATAAAACATTTATAACATACTTGTCCAAGTAAGGAACTTCGAATGTTGGTGACAATGCAACCCATTCTTACCTCCATTCCTGCTTGAGCACAACTGAATCTGTCAAGGCCCCAGAGAGATACTGGATGGTAAGGATAGCACCAGAGCAAAGCAGAAGACAGCAGGGAGTGCACGTAGTGATTTTACACGTATTACTGTTGAGACTTTCTCCATAATATGATTTGTCTGTTTTCTTTGTACGTAGCAGAGCTTAAACAATAATAATTTGATTAAACTGATGAGGTTTCAGCCAGACTAACAATAAACTCCTTGCTTTGCACACAAGTTTTGCAAACACTGCAATGCAAAACTGTTCCAGCAAATTGGTAGAGTTAATCTCGATTTAGATACAATTGCTAGCAACTCTACCATGTCTCACATGCTTCCAAGAGAAGGATAAGTCTATTTCCTCTTTCTTCTCTATCTTTTAAACAGTTCTAGGTTCTCTTCAGTATGCATTTGCCTTGAAGCTGAGCCATAGGATAAACCATTTTCATTTTAGCTAAACATCTCAGATTGAATCAAGTCAGAACACTCAATGCTTCAATCCCAATGAAAAGCAATTAAATAAAACCCACTTTGTTACACACAAGGGATACATTCAAGTGCCAGGATAGCTGACAGCTACCATGAATCCATATTATGACTATGCTGGGCAATACTTTTATTTTAATATAATTAAACTTATGCCTTGAGAAATGCTGTCCATATTTACAATCGTTTAACAATTCAAAATTAGAAATAATATGTTTAGGGGGTTGTTCTTTCTTTGGATTTTAATTTTTTTTTTTTTTTTTTTTACCCTTGTCTATATACATTTTACTACTGCTATTCTGAACCCAGTCACATCTTGTGTAAGTGCAGTGAAAACAGATTTATGAAAACAATACAAAATATAACTCACTTCTTCTCATTGGGTAGCCACTGCAGGGATAAACTAAAGCCATCTGTTTGTTGCTATTCCTGCCATTGCGAGACCACATCCATACTTCATTGTTTCCCACGTACAAAAGCACAAAATTATCAGACACTCTGCAGCACCCATTTCTTCTTCTGTAGAAGATTAGGTAAGCAGGCACAAAAATTCTCTATTAGAACAGGGCATGTGTGAGATCAGCAGTGGAACAACATGAGCACAGTTGTGTAGTCTGTGCCCTACCTGGCATGTGCTATGAAAAGGCCCTTCATTTTTCATCAGTGTCTTAATCTTCACAAGTAAAATTACAGCATTCCTCAGTAATGGTAAATACAAATTATACTGCTCTGCAAGACAAAGATAAGCTCATTTTTATGTTTCCACGAAAATGAATGTATGATTGGAATAACAAGATATTTATCCCAGGTTAAATGTTAAGATTATAAAAAAAAACTTTAGAAATACCTGCACAGAAATTCAATGTTTTTCTAGTTCAGCATCTTAGAAATCATCTCATAAAACTACAGTGGAGACAAAAAGGTGTTTTTTCTTTGTTACAATACTCTTTAGAGGCTAAAAAAAGATCAACCGTAAGTCATTTATACAGTTTTATTTTCCTTATAACATACCCTTTGGATACAGACAATTGTTTAAAGGACACCCATCATATCATTTACCATTACACAACCAACACCTTGATGAAGTCTTCAGTGTGATTTAAAAGTGTGTGTTAAAGAAAATAAATTACAATCTATTTACTAACTTAATTATTTGTATAGTTCACCTCATATGTTCTCAGTTAATTACAGCCTTCTGTACCACTGTGTAAATTGAAAAGATGAAGAAAAAGAAATATCCAAAGTGTCTGAAATCACCATGTTATTGATTGGAAGCCTTTTGTACTCAAGACAGAGCAGCCTGTTGCTTAACAGTTTTATTTTTCTTTTGGAAACAGCATGAGTTTATTACTGCAGACCCGGCTAGCAAGTGAGAAACTTCTGAATTTGAAACTCTTGAGTGTCACGCTTCCTTCCAGAACTATTTAAATGGAGATTTGCTACAGTTTACAGTTTATAAACTAAATCCCAAGGAGTCATACCTAATCCTCATATTTTTTTTCTCCTATAGCTAGCAAACGAGTTTCAGTCGAGGTAATGTGGTTACAATCCATTTGTATATATTGTTTATCACAACAAATAGCATTTATAACAATGCACAGAGCAAGAAAAATACATTTTGCACGAGTTTTATATGTTTATTCTTCCTGAGACAGGGAGCCACTTACTCTGCCTTGCAGAACATTTAATCCTTTTTACCATTCAGATCCAATAGGATTTAAAGATGTACCACACCTCATGGGGCAGGGCCTGAGCGTATTCCAAGAAAAATCCCATCTTAACCAGCTTTACAGCCCCAGCAGGGTTTCACTTCTGGAATGATTTAATCTGTTATTTTTAGAACTGGTAATTATTTATTTTGACACACAATTTTTAACAACTGGCAAAGAAAACTGACAAGTGTATGAAATATTCTATTAAAAATTAGGAAGGGGATATGATTCCTTCCTCTTATTTTCTTACAGTGTAACAGAGTAGGACTGTTTTGTACAGAGGACAGTATTTCTTCACATTCACTCAAACTGTCAGAGCTATACATGTATATATTTATTAATATATACACACAAAATTTGCCCTTGATGTACTAATTCCTTTTTTCTCTGCACATTAAATGTCTTGCAAGTTTTTAGGAGGCAGACATATTGGCAAGGGAAATGGGTTTTTTTCTTTAAAAACAACAACAACAAAAACAAACAAAAAAAACCCCAAACCAAAACAAAAAACAAACCAAAACAAAAAGCAAACTACAAACCCCCACCACCCAATTAAAAAAAAAAACCAAAAAATTCCAATCTACCTGTGGGTTGTGGGTTTACTGCACTTCATATGAGCCACCTACTGTGCACCTCCTGTTTCAAACCTTTGGTACAGGTGTTAGTTAATTCTCTCTTTTGTATGTAGTTTTAGACAATATTCTGTTTGAATTAGTTGTTTGGTTTTGTATCCAGTTTTCTAAATCACAGCACTGTGTGCATTTAATTTATCCTTATTTTAATTTGTCTAAGAATCAGATGTTTAGTAGGCACAGGCTGTCTCACAAGGAGGGGAAAGGAGAACAGCCAAAGTAGTTTTAGGTTCCCTTGTTGAACAGAACAACACACACACACACACACACACACACAAAAGAACTAAGCTAAAATATGGAAGAAAAAAATCAAAGTAAAAATCCTAGTGTAGCCTCAGTAGATCAGCACGTGCTTAATTGCTTAAAAAGAATTAGGAGGTGACAGACAACAGGTTTATACTAGACTTTCCCAGCATGGTGCTGAATTCTGAAGAGCACCTTGATCAAATCTCTTGTGTTGGGAAGGCCAGCATTAAAGGGGAGAGTGTTAAAATCTGAGCAGATGCAAAAGGAATACACAAAGCCTACTCTTTCAAAATGTACTTTGCTGTAGCAGAAGCAGGCTCTTGCATCTCCATCTCATAAAGATTATCACATCACAGCCCGAGTAGTGTGAGGTCTGGTCCTTGCCACATATTTGCTACTGGGGAGGTATTTGCTAGAGGGCAGGAAAAGGGATCTGTCTGCCCACACTCAACAGGCCTGTGCTCTCTTGTTTGCCTTAGAAAACCATACTGTGCTTGTACTAATCTATAAAAGGCTAGGATTGGAAATCTAGAAGTGACATTATTCCAGCCATTCACTGATTACAGCTAGACAGTTCATACAAAAGGGATTCAATACACACTGCTCACATTAAACTGTGAAATCTGAAATTCTTTCAGATTTAGAAGTATAAATCTGCTTCTTTGGAAAAAAAAAAAAAACAACAAAAAACCTGTTTGGCTAAGAAGACTTTTCACTCCTACCTTCCTGCTTTGTTGGCTCATCACATTAAAATTACTTTTTTTTTTTTTTTCACACAGAAAGCCAAAAACAAAGCATAAAAGATATTTACATAATACTTTACATAACAAGCTCCTTTTGAGAAATGAGAATATTAAAATTTCAAAAGTACAGTCACAGCAAGTGGTAGGCGAGCAACGAAGATAAATCAAATCCTATTTCTTGCCATGCTGTGAAAAGACGGCTGGCTTTTAATCATCATGATGTGCCATATGTAAATTCCATCAAAGAAGAAGTTTGGTAAATGTTATATTTCATAACCACAGGGAAGGAAGCTATTTATAAACATCAATTAAGTGATATAATATAGTCTAAAGCCATTAATAATAAAACTATTAATCTAGGTAGACATTACTTTCATATGAAATAGTTTTTGAAATACACTTTTTCAAATGCATATTTAACTAAGAAAGTATTACATTTTTTTTCCTACTCAAGGTCATTCTAACTTGTTTCATGTTTCCTGTGATGCGAGTAAGTAAATTGTTCCAGAGAGAAAATAATACAAAAAGCACTCAACTCAACTAAAATCACTTTCTCAAAAAAATCTGAGAATGTTACAATCAGCACCTATGTGCTGATTCTGACCTATATGTGGTCAGAAATCCACACATGTACATATATAGCTTAAATGCTAATCCACGCCGTGCTTTGCCGGCCACAGGAAACATTTGGAGATGCAAATTTCTTCAACAGGAGGCAGTAGCGAGGCCTCACACCATAAACATCTGCCTGCAAGCCTCCAAAGGAGTACAGAACCCACCACAATAATACTATTGAGCTAGAATTGTACTTCAATCGCATTAGAAAAAAGCAAACTAATCTGAAAACATCGAAAATCATTATGTTTTACAAAATACCTAGAAAAGCTGTAATCACCTATGCCGTTGTAACTAAAGCTTTGGCATAGAACAGTTTTTTTGCCCTGTCTCAAACGAGTATGGTAGACTGAAATTTAAGTTTTAAATATGGAACACTTAAAAAAAAAGATTTTCTCCCAGAGAAGATGCTGAATTCAAACAGGTTTTAAACAGAATTCTCCACCAAAGCAGGAGGGATAGCTAAAGACTGCTGGGAAAAGCCTTCTTGCAGTAATGGAGCTGACAGGCTACTCACTGGATGCCCCAGGGAAGACACAAGGATACAATATTTTACTTTTCTGTGTAATGAAGGCATGAAGGAATTCATTTCTTCTTAATAGGCATCAGGCTTCAGACACAAAATTTCTAAAAAACCACGGCAAAGGATACACTTAAAAACCTGAGCAAAACAAACCAACCCCAACCCAACCAACCCCTCTGTCAAGCCCCCACACTTTCCAGATATTCTGTACTTAATTTATATCTTCCTTTATCTACAAAAAACTCAAATCTAGTTCACAATCTCACCAGAAAATGAAGAGAACCCCGTGTTTGTTTTCTGTAACACAGGAACAAACGTTCTCAGTTACACATTTAAAACTAAAGTCTTTATTCTAATGACTTTTGTGAAGGAAGTAAAATATCTCTGTATTTTCAGCACACTCAGCAATGTCTGTGTGCATAAACTGAGACCTGTCATATCTGCCTTGTGATTAGGATAAATTTAATGCTTCACCTCTTTGTGATGTTTGTTGTTTTGTTTTAACTGGTGTGCAGATTGAATGGCAGGTGACATTTCATAACATTTAAATAAGGTAAGAAATTATTCAAATTAATATATTCATTTTCCAAAGTACAATGAGTCATTTGCATAAAAAATGCAAGAGTCTGTAAATACACCATGAACTCCATTTCTTAAATTTTTTAACATTTATATATATATATATTATATATTTATACACACACACCTCCATAGCAGAGACAGCTTTTAAAACTCTGAAACTCTCATTAATATATAAAGCAGTTTGGACTGTGGAAGGGATAATTCTTACCCCCTATATGCATCACAGCATGTAAGATACCACCCTGCAACGTTCTGTGGGGGATCTACAGAGCTACTCACATGTCAGCTGCAAAGGCAGCCTCTGATCTGTCCTTCTAGAAAGGAAATATTCACTTACAATGCCCAAATTATATTCCAAGGGCAAGGTCTGATTCTGTAAAAGGAGTTAGACAGAGCCTTATTCATTCACGGAATGCCATGGAGATCAATGAAAACCTGGTGGAGGGGACAAGGTCTTGCCCCGTGGTTGCTTTGCAGAACTACAGTCTTACTGAAATGTAAGGCAACCATGGCATGGAGCTCCACACAGGAAAGAAAGAGACAGTAAATTAACAGATCTACCAAGAAAAAAGAATAAAACACTGTCCAGGTTGCATTAAAAATTACCATAGGGGAGTTGCACTTAAAAATTAAGCATTAGGAGTTTCAGTGCCGCAGGCTAAGTCCTATTTAATGATTTTGCCAGGGTATGCAACAATACAGTGAAACAAAATAAGCTGGTTTTGTTGGCCAGTAATTGAAAATCTATTTGTTGAAAATTGATTTACAGTGTAACAGGATTCAGCTACTGAAATTTGCTCCTGTCTAAGAAAGGACAGTCTTTTATTTACAAATTGGAGAGAACTAGCACTTACTAAAGATGCAACATAAAGCTGAAAAATAGGAACCCTAACATATGGTATGAATTCCCATAAATACAGGCATTTCAGCCAGCTGGAGCTGAGCTACAGTGCTAACTGCACAGGTTTGGCTTTGCACAGGGGATTCAAGAATTATTGGTATTTTAGTTCACATGCATATGGCCATTCCCACAGCACATACATAACTTCTTTTGCAAGCCAAAATTCTATTGTCAGAAAGTGACAGAGAAGAGCTAAGAAATGCTACAGAGAGGTATAAAAATAATAATAATTAAAAAAACTGTAAGTTTTAATTGGAAGAATAGTAGGCAGTGCCTAAAACCACAGGCTACCTGCAGGAAACCTGGATTTTCAACATCACTTGCAGGTCTTAAAAACATTCCCTATTTTCTTCACAACTGCATGCACCACTTCTTGTGTGTACACTCTATGTTAAAAGTCTGCTTAAAAGTAAGGCCTGAGTCTATACAACAATTTGCCCCATTATTCCTCTGCTTAAAAAAAAAAAGGAGTGACCCTCACTTCCCTCCTGGTGGCAGAAGAAGTCTTTGACCCTTAATTCCTATTTCTCCATATGCCAGGGCACCACTGATTTGGTAGTAGGAATAGTCACCAAACCTAACAGAACGAACATATTCTGCTTAAGGTTATATATTTGACAACCTGTCAAACAAGGCAGAGGAGTGGCAAACATGGAGTAAGCCCTTACTGCATTCTGTATTCTACCTGATTGTACTGAAACATTACATAGACACATAGGCCAGCGCAGAAATAAACGATTTTGAATCCCCTATGCCAGCCTGCTATTCTTCATAATTGTTCAGAATTTGGCTACATGCACCAGGGAAGGCACTTGGAAGTTGAATTCCATGCTTGCTTCTCAATGTAACCATTTACTGCACAGAGCAACAGATCCTCTCTCCAGAGTGGTTACACAAATGGGACCAAAATCAGTCTCCCACATACAACTTTTTTTTAAGGGTAGTTTATGGGTGCATGTATAAGCATGTTCATGTATGAGACTACCCAACAGCTAAAACAAACTTTGAAAACAGTAACTGAATTTACTGACCTTTAGGAATTTGTTTATCCATTTGAGCCAGACTGCCAGTCAAGGCTTGTGGTCTTACAGACATTTTCTGCTTGGAGGGGAAGCTAAGGACAGAATCACTATTGCTTTGATACAGAATTCATTGTTATTTACAGGAAGCATATGAAAAACTCTTTTCTGAACACAACAGGAATCTTAGATTTGGTCTTGAGAAAGCATGAACATATCAGGAAATTAATTTGAAGAATTCTTTTAATCCACTTACAGTCACAAGTGTTTCTGTGACACTTTGCCACTCTTCTTTACCAGGCCTTTTCCACTTCTTTCCCATAATTTACAAATCTCTTTTAACATTTACCTTGACATTTCCATACTATCTCACTGTTACCTCCAAGTTGTGTTTGCTGCAGTTCCTGTTATTTCAGCTGTCTCCTCTACAGTAAAGATCAATTTAATTTCAGGTTTCTTTTCAATGAGAGATGACTGACTCTATATTCTAGGAGGTACGAGGAATGTTTACTCTTTGCCTTTCTCTCTTCTACTTCCATCCTATTCCTACAAGTACACACAACTTTGCATAGTGCTTGCTCTCACAGAGCTGTCCTTGAAGACTTCAAATTCCTCTTTCATTTTTAAGCATCACTATTCCACGCCCTTGCATCTGAAAGCAAAAATATTTCCTATTATGATTTTAATTCCTACAAGAGATATACAGCAACTCAAGTGTATCTCTATTAATCCAAGGAAAAAGACATTTGATGGAAAAAAGTGAGTGTAAATGGGGGTGTCTGTGAAGAGACAGGGGGAGAAAAATAGTTACATGTCAGCACAATGGGAATAGAAGCTACAACTCTATTGAACTCTTAATAGAGGTATTTAAATTAAAATACCCCTTTGAGTGAAATTCTGCACTAATGCATGTTACCTTAGACGTCCCCTGTCTCCTTTCCCTCATCCTACCACAGAACCCCGGGAAACATTTTAACCTCCTGCAGTGTAGTCAGCAATCCATCCCATGACTGATTGACCCACATCACGATTGCAGCAGACCCCGTGGGTCAGCAGCAAAGGGAATCATGAAGCACTGAATCTGCACTTGATAAGGAGACGAGATAGAAGATTGGAGACAGATGAGGTGCATAATAGGCTCAGCTTCAGCCACCTCTTCTCGTGAACATTCTCAAACTGAAATATTGTTGAGAGCTCTTTTCCATTAATTAAATGGGAGCAGAGGGGATATACAACCTGTGAAGGTCTGAATAGCTCAACCTCCAACACTTTCTTCAGCAGAAAAGCCTCACTGAGGAAATGAGGTAAACATTCTTATTAAGCAGACTCCTGTTTCCTTCTTCACCCCCTTTTCCCCCCATGCACTCAGAAGGAGTTCAAAAGTATCACCCACTCTGGATACTTCAACAAGTAGTTTAGTCCGACAATGAAAAGCAAAGAGCCCTCAAGAACAAACAACATTTATTTCCATTAGAGGACTTTTCACTGCGGGAGTCACTTTGTTGTACTGAACAGATATGCTAAATCTGCTATTACAAAGCCACATCATTTTTCCAGAGAACAAAGTTGCTGCTTAAGCTACACACACCTATGCTTCTTTGATTGCTCGCTTCCAGTTTGCTTTTATAATTAACACCTGGTGCCAGCCTTAACAGAGAAACAAATGACTTAATGAATGAGAGCTGAATGTTATAAAAAAGGCGAAGTACTCAGCTGTGCAAAAAAATGTGCTCTTGAATGTATATGCACACTTCAGAGCAGGAGAGTATCCAGCTTCTTACAGTGCCAATTTTCAGGGTTAGGTTTGTCAAAGGAGCAGAGTCTGACCAATAAAACACAGATAAATGACCGTCTGTGTCCTTCTGCACGTGCCCGTGGGCACTTCTTGGGCACTTCTCAGGCAATGAAAGAAATTGGAAGTAAAAGTAGCAAAATATAAACCTAATTTTTCTCGTAAACCACAGAAGTTCTACTACCAAAGCTAAGACTTGCAGTGCATTAAATGCTCTGCATGAGTAATTGATTTCTTCAGTACCTCCAGAAATGGAAGGGTGTTCCTTAGGTCACAGATGGAAAGCAGCATCAACAAGACGTCCAGAAAACAGAATGACAAGATACTTGACCTCTGTTAAAGCCAAATAAAGGTATTTACTAAAAAAGTTAGATTATCAGACAACTCCTGAAGTTTTTGCTAATTTGAATAAGAAAAAAAAAATGACTTGCATGAAATCTACGATTGAAGCAAAGCTTGTTTCTATAAATGTGAGATGTAAATTGTATTCAGGATACATCACACATTTTCACTTATTTTCAAGAGAAACAATCAATTAAGGCAGTTTAATGAACTTCACTCTACTTTTTATCAGGCTTTAGCTCTGGGGAGGGTAGGGGGGGAATGTTTCACCACAGGCACTTTGCCACCAGGTACTCAGTGGCAAATCCCAGTAAGCAGAATCTCTTAAGTTCTTTTCTTCAGAATTACATATGTGCAAACAAAAAATGACCTAAATCCTTTCCAGTTTCTCAGAAATTATAGCCTAGTTTTCATGTTAATATACGCTTACCTTGTAGTTGTCCGCTATTGTAATAAACCATAAATTACAGGTAAATAATCTCAACTGAGAAACACCACAAAACGCAGATGGCTTCCCAGTGAACACTGAGGCTTTACAGTCATAGCAAGCAACCATCTCTCTCACAGATTACTGAGTAAAATACAATAAAGGAGTATCAGAAGAATCCTACGTTTACTTCATCTTCAGGGCAACAAATTACAGAGCTGTGTTTTTGTCCACCGGTGTTTGTAATGCCCGACCTCATTTTAAATTAAAAGTTCAAACCATCAACAACACTGAGTGTGCAGCACGACAAGTGATCCACCCATTCTTATACGGAGCGCTGGAATAAAAGTTGCTTCATCAGAAAATAGCTGTGCCATACCTTGTGCTGCCACTCATCCTCCAGCTTCATTTGAGCTGTGCCAGTTAATAATGAATGAGATTTTGGCCTCCTGCACTGTTTGTGATGCACGTTTGGCAGAAGCAACAGCATTCCAAAAATCTACCAGGACTTTTTTGTAGAAATATACAAATGTATAAATTGGACAAGAAAGAGTGCTTATGATTTTATATTGAATGAAGAGGAATTGCAAAGTTAACAAAATTGTAATTTATTTCACTACTTAAAACATGTTTTGTTTTGTTTTGTTTTTTCTCTCACAAACTTTTAAATGAAAAGGATTTTCAAGGAGCATCCTAAAGAACAACAGCTTTTTGTGCAATTTAAGGTGTATGATACATATGACACAAAAGTAAGTGTGGATGACAGAGCAAATTATCATACTTTCCTGTGTATAGAGTTCTTTAAAAAGAACACAATTCTTTTGACAGACTTGCATACTCGGGTCTCCTACTGTCACCAAAGGCTCAATCCATCTTTTAAGACAGCTGCAGATTTGGCAAATCCACCAGGTTTTGGCAGAGGTTTATTTTCTACTCTAAGGAAAATAAAGAGTAAAAAAAAAAAAAAAAAACCAGAATAAATGGGAATCTGGGGGTCTTTGAGGAAAATCAGAGAGCAGTTTATGTCACAGGGAGCTGAACACCCCTGGGAGACTGGGATTGCAGGGACATCAGTTTATAAACAGGCACGGGGCAGGTGCTGCTGCAGAGATCTTCTCCCATGGTGACCGTGGATCTGGCACCATCCTCAGTTTCTGATGTGATTGTTGAATTATGTGATTGTTGAGGACAGAAGTGCAAGGTACAGTGTGACACAACCAGCAGGCTGGGTGGGACATTCCCAAGTAGGCTTCCCTGCATGTGCAGGGAATGAAATACAGAGGACAGAAGATGTCACATGAAGAACCTGCATTAGTAATGGTAATGGTTAACAGACCATGATGTTTTGCAGCATCCTGCTTTTCAAATAAAACCATAAATTAGAGAGATGTCCTTTGAAGTTCAGCATGCACAAAAAGACAATCTGCATTTCTTTGTCTTCTCTAACTTTGGTTATTTTTCACTGCTGATTCTTCCTACAGTTAAGTCTGAAAGTCAAGGCACTTTGCCAAAGTGCATATTACATCTGAATCAATTTAGATGCATATTCAATTTAAATAGAGCACCTGAGGTATTTTGGTGTACTATCTTTACACAGATTATTGTTATTTGAATTCTTTATGTACCTGTTAAAACATACTTAGAAGAGAATCAAAATAAATAGGTCAAAACAAAGACTTTACAAGTGGGGACAAATGTGGATCTAATACATCACTCAGGAGAAAACAAGTCATTTGGTTTCTGGCATAGGCCTTTTTTACTCATCTAGAAAATCAATTTTCAAGAATAAGTGTTAAAAATAACTAAACATCCAGATAAGGAAAGGTAATGATAAAGAGAAGGATTTCTGATTACAGGGTTATATGCTAACCCTTTTTTAACTTTTTTCTGAATATCACAAACTATGCTACTCTGTTTACTGTGAACACCTTTCAGCCTCAGATGGTTTGCATGGTTATCAAAAACTTTACTTCCCTTCTACCTGTTATTACTAAATTGAATCACAGTAAAATTAAAATGAAAGAAAAAGGCATATTTAAGAATTCAACATGCCAGACTCACAAAAGAACAGTGAGGGCTACAGAACCGAAAAGGAAGAAATAAAATTTTATGAGCTGTCTCTAAAAGAGGAGATATTAATTAAGGCTGTTGAGTCATATGAAAAAGATAAAACGTAGATAATACACCTAGAGACATATTAGCCACTGACTGTAATGTGAGGTATATTGAGACTATGTGGCCATAAATGCAAACAAACCTGGAACAGACAGCATGGACCCTCTAAAAACCCTCTAAAAACACCCCACCTGATCACCTCTGGTGATTCTAGAAGCCTGCTGTATATATGTAAACTTAAATTGCTGGTGATTGAATTTAAAATGTGACAGGTCAGTGCCAGACTGCCTCATCTTACAAAGACTTAACCTCTGGCAGGACAAGATGACACCTGCAAGGAATGATCCTAAGGAGTCCCTTCCAGCTCAAGACATTCTACGATTCTCTAATCTTATCCTGACCCACTGAAGCTCATGGCTTACAAAGCAAAGGTTTTCATTCCAGCCTCACTACCAGACTGTAATTCAGAGCAGCTCTTCAGTACATACCTCTGTCGATTCAGTGAACACCCAGACAGGCTGAAGCCTTCCACGACTTCAAGCAGTTACTTTAAAGGCATTAAGTAAATGTTAAAAATGAATTGCTGCAGCACAGCCCGCGTGAAGAATGTAAAACACAACAGGAGAAACCTGGATATTTCTTGAAGAGTTTTCCCTCACAAGCTTGATGTTGCCACCGCGATGGAGTGAGAGGTAATTAGACTGATGAACTGAAAATCATTGAGGAGCTGTCATTGGCTCCTTTGTCAGTGCTGCACAGTGCCAGGATCGTTCTGCTTTGCAAATACCAACAAAGAACACTTAATGAAGAGAGGTGACCAGAGGATGGAACTATTTTGGGACTTTTTGCACCATAACGTGGAACTTTTGCTATTAATTCCCGAAGTATATTTTACATTTTAAGGAGTAGTTGCCACCTTCCAAGTTTCAATTCCTTGGTATCTCATATTTTGCCAGAACTGAACTATTTTTAGAAGAATTCTTTCCAAAGAGAAATGAACAAATGAACAGCGTTTCACAGAAGAGTTTTCAGCAGTGAGTCTTCCTGCAATCTTTAGAGCAGCACATAAAAGAAAAAAAAATAAAAAAGAAAAATAATCCCTTTTACTTCTTCAAGTGGTAATATCAATCCATTAACTCGTCAGATTTTCTTCTAAAAATACAAGAATTATTGCTGGGTTTTCTTGGAGCCTGGTATATATCTGGTCAATAACTGAAATATTTGGCAAATTTTTCAACAAAAATAGCAAGAATATTCTGGGAAAAAAAGCGCTGGTTATGTAGACTTATGTACTGAAACATAAAATTTAAAAGTTATGGGTTGGGTGTCTTACAGCATTTAATTCACTTATTTGTTTATGCAAGTGATTTTATTCTCCAACTCATCTTCTCCACGAGTAATAATAATTGCAAAGAAAAACATCCTTAGACAACATTGCTAAAATATTTGCTGTATTCATTCACAAATTATTTTTATTGATCTCAAATGAAAAATCCCAAATAATCATAAGAACCTCACTGAACTTGACTATCTCTAAGTGATTGTATCAAAACCTACTGCTACCAAGACTAAGCAGTTGAGATCTTAAAAAAAAACTTAAAAAAAATCCTTTGAGGGAGCTGTTCTTAACTGTCTATTTATACTTAGGCATGAATTTAAGCTTCATCCATTATAAAGAGACATAAGCTTATTCTCTAAGTCTTCCTGCACTGTTTGATAAGAAGGCAGGCAAAACATTTGGTGGCAAGACAAAGAAGCCTAAAACAATTGTGAATTAGCACTAATTGAATACAGAACAACTACAAACCCCAAAAATAACAGTATTTTCATTTAGCTAAAGAGTGTCCTTTTAATCTTCAGACACGTAGGAATTTTTGGATTCCCATCAAAGTTCTCACATTTTTATCTCTATCCAGTGCTAGGCATTTGGCAATAACTTTGCAATAAGTCAGAAGAAGACAATAAATGTCAGTGCCTGAATCAGTCTTGTCAGCTTTTAACAAATCTGCAAGTGGACAAAAGAAATCTAGACTTTCTCTTCCCCTACTTCAAAAGGACTTTGATAGGAGAAAATAAGGCACCCCCCAGAAAGAATTTCTCATTACTAATGTACAATTTCTAGAGGGGAATAAGTCACATTATGGACTTACATGGCTGGAGTCAACACCGTTGACTTTAAGGGAACATCCACACTGCTAAATGAATGTGTGGTGCCAAAGTGATTATGCCTTTTCAACTGTTAACCAGCAACAGAAGGCACAGGCAGGGCCTTTTACCATGAGCAAACAACCACCATCCCACCTTCCAATGTTTGGCTTGAACAGTTTCATCAGAGATTTGTGCCTTGGTTCCTGATACCACCTGAGTGGGACCACATTAGCAATGATCTGCTGTTCCACCCAGCAAGAATTAGAACCCACTGTGGTACTGCTCTTTTCTATACTGAACTTTGTCGAAGCAGGGCTTTAAAAAAAGGGGGAAAAAAAAAAAAAAAAGGAAAAAAACCCACCAAATATAATTTTCATGACTGGGTGACAGCAACGGAATGGAAAACGAAAAAAAGAAAAAAAACGGAATTCTTGAATAGTCAAATCAAGGGGAACAAAAAGAGCACTGATGAAAAGTTGAATGACTCAGATGAGGAAAAATTAGTTGACTGTGTTCCACCACAACTTGCTTCTTCATTTGAAACCCTATGATCTGGAAAGCAACATATTTGCATTTACTTTTTAATGCATTAATAGCAGCTTAATTTTGAAGGTTTCTTCTTAAATAATCTAGTTAAAAATTAATTGGCATTTGATTGATATAAAAACAGTTTTGATTTAGCTTTCTAGCTTTATTTCTACTTGTATGATTTAAAAAGTAATATATTTCCTTTAATTATTATCACAACAGTACAGTAGTTTTGCTGGCTTTTCTACTGAATAATTTGATCACTATAGAAATGAGCTTTGCTTCATCTTGCTATTGATTTGTGTGTATATGCATTAAGCTAAATATAAACTAAATTATAATATGATAATGAGTCCCTCGTCCAGGACAATGCAATGTGGCATTGCTTTTAGAGGAATTCTGGACAGGGGATTTTGGGTCACCATGCCAGCAATCTAAGGAGTAAACAGATAATTCCAGATTACTGCCTGTCATAACATATAAAGCCACAGCATATGCAAATGTGCAACAAAACCACTGTGAAAAAATAGATTTTCATTTTCTTTTTCTAATAATTTAACTTGAAACAGAACTGCAGAAGATCCTATGTTGCCCAAGAGAAAGGATTAATTACTTATTAAAGCTACATAACAATTATTAAATATACTTTTGAAGGACATAACTAATTTTTTCTCATTCTACACGATATCAATAAGCAATTTGTAACTTTGCTCTTCCCTTTCTAATCACTCATCTACTGTAAGAAAATCTTAAACTCGTTGATCATTTAAAGAAACATGCGCAGAAACTCATAGAAGAATGTTAAATTTGGAAAAATGAAGTACAAAAAACCACAAACAAGTGTATGCTTGAACAACTTAATTTTATCTTGGTGTTTCTGCACGACTCCCTCTTCATTCATGACATTAGACCCTTTACAGCAGAGGAAAATATCGGTGTGCTTTTAATCTGATAAATCTACCTACAGGAGTCCTGAATTTCATTGAAGCTTTGCAGTGGCAAGAAATCTTATAGACTGAAGGTGTTTTATTTTACTGGTGAAGTCAATTCTTACGTTTAAAGATGCTTCCTAAACTAGGGATACACTGTAAAAGGAAGGATAATCCATTATCCCTACCCATTTTTATCACAAAGAGACCATACCTCCATTCACAATAGGCACAGAGGCAAAGTTGCCCTAATGCAACCTCACATATAAAACCACTGCTTATATAACGTGCTTGGATGTGAAAATGATATGAAAACCCAAGAATCTCTGCAAAACATACAATAATTTACAGCACATGCTGTTGTCACAACTTAAAAGTGACTGAAAATTGCCCTGGAAATTATGGCTAATGGATTATAATAGCCCTTGTCACAAATTATCCGGAGTAGTTTTGGTTAAGCTTCTTGTAGCTTTGTATAACATTATACTGCACTAATATGTTATTTCATCAAGCTGCTCAGAAACCTCTGTTAATCTTAATGGACCCCCCAAAAATAGATCTCTTAAGAACTTTCATAACATCTCTTTCAATACAGGTGTGCTGGGTTTGGCTGGGATAGAGTTAATTTTCTTCCCAGTAGCAGCACAGGGCTGTGTTTTGGATTTGTGCTGGAAACAGTGCTGATAATTCCGGGATGTTTTCCTTCCTGCTGAGCAGGGCTTGCACAGAGCCAAGGCCTTTTCTGCTTCTCACTTAACCCCAACAGCAACAGGAGCACCAGGAGTTGGGAGAGGACACAGCCAGGAGAGCTGACCCCACCAACCACAGGGCTATTCCGTTCCATATGGCATCCTGCTCAGCATATAGAGCTGGGAAAGAGGTTGGCAGGGGGGAAACGCTGCTCTTTGTTATTTTCCTTTTATTTACAAATGATGATGATGATATTATTTCAACTATTAAAATATTTAACCCTAAGATAAAATTTGCAGGTATTGCAAACAGACTGACCTTAAACCTCAGGGTGAAGACAGAGGCAAGAAAAGGAGCTGCTAAATCGCCTTTTATATCTTCCTAAGTTCTCTTTGGGTAAAAACATAATCATGCAGAGTTATTAATGCTAACAATTCTTCAGTTATTAAAAAAAATCGAACAGCAGAGCAACTTCAGATTGCACAATGGTGAAACAGTCAGTTAACAAACACCTACAGCTACCCTCATTTTTTCCTTGTGCTTGTATGGAGAATTCTAACAACATTCAGCAGATGTTGCCTTTATATGGGAATCTCTTGACTGCTGTACCTGCAACAGAAGACAGCATTTGCACACAGGTAGTAGCATGACACTCCTTGAAAGAAGGAAATGGTATTTACAAGTGGACTTGTTAACAGCAAGAAATATGGGACACCTGCTCTGCAAACGTATTTAAGAGGATTGCACTGTACAATATTCTGGGTTTAATGTTCCATATAGAAAAAGAGTGTTTTTTTTCACCAAAAACTTTCCTTTGCTTGATATCACCCCCATTTTATTTATCTTAAATAAAATAAAATCTTAAATAAAATATATGCTATCATGCATTTACGGTAGGAAACACTGACTTAAAAACAGTGTCTTAAAATTGTCTTAGTCTGGACTACTTGCCAGAACCTACACATGCAAAGTGAATTAAGTTATGGATTCCAGCACTCTCATTAAAACTCTTCATATGGTGTGAAAGGGAAAAATGATGAGAAACTTTGGGAAGGTCTTGTAGTTCTGAGAAGATATCAGTCTATGCAGTTTCACTAATTCACCAAGAGGAGAAAAGAATGGCTACTAGGGGCAGGGAGAGATGGAAGGGAGAGAAGGAAAAAAAAAAATAAAAAGAAGACAAAAGCATGAACTTCCCTACAGTCAGAAGAATTTGGGGAATAAATCAGAAACTGTTCCAACTGCCATCCTTGTCAAACTTAATGATGTTTTACACAATTTGCAGATATCAATTTCATCAGAGATACACAATTCAGGGCTTCAAAAACTGCACTGCAACTTCACTACCATTCATCTGCTACAGGTAACATGGTCCAAGATTAAAACAAATAGCATATTACACTTAAAGGAAGAGCATCTGCTGGAAGTACACTGCAGAACAACAGATGTTGCTACATCAAATAACTATCAATCTTACACTGATCCAGTGGCACTGACAAGGTATTCAAAATGCAGCTGGACAAGGAAAGATTCGCCCATCCCAATATTATTCACAGAAGAACTCTGGGTGATTCAGCAATATGAATCTTGAAATTTCTGGACATCTCACCAAATCTTACCTTTAAAAAGCTATTTAGATTCATCACAGCAGTCTGTCTAGCAGTAAAGGATTTGTGCTGTTTACTTGCCTTTGTGTACCTGTAGGATTTTATCCCAGTATCCAACAGTCCAGATACTGGCACAAAAAATGTTAGTTGCTCAAATGTGAATATGAGACTATTAAGGACACACCAGTCATTATAAAGTCATTATAAGGCAGCATTTTAAAGGTAGGATGCAATAAATGAAAGAAAGACTTCTGTAATTGTTCTGATTGTTTTCAAGATGCTACACACTATATTGCCGGAAAATCACCATATCAAGGACCACAAGAGTACAGATTATTTTTGAGGGGGGAAATAAAAAACTGTTTTCATTAAATTTTGCAGGAAAATCTTAGAAAGCTGGACATGATAGACATTCTAGTACTGAATCTTGTCTGAAACTACTCAGCTCATGGAGTCCATTCTATTTTACTTCAATAATCACACCAGTAAATGAGGTCCGGTTGTCTATTCAAAATACAAGACTCTTACAGAAGTTATGTCTGTAAATCTTGACTAACACCAAGTATGTAAAAGGAAAAGAACTTTTTTGTTTGTTTGTTTTTAAAGTTGTCCATATTCAGTATTATAATCAAAGAAAAAAAAAAAATCAGGTTAGATGAAGAGCTGTTTTAGCCCAGAAAACCCTAAGGGACACTTTGTGTGTGTGTGTGTGTGAGAATTAATAGGTTATAACCTGTACTAATATAAATATTTTGGTATTTCAGAATCTTCCTACTTTAATCTTAATATTGAGAACTACATATGTAGCTCCATATTTTCTTACCATTTGCATCAAACTGTTTTTACTCCTTCCTGTTTTCCTTCATTTATTAAATCATCTCACAGAGTGACCTGTGTGATAAGGTCAACAAATACTGTTGTCTTCATCTTTATCTTTGCAAACATACAGACATACAATATATATCCAGTATGGTAACAAAATGAACGAAATAGTTTTCACACAAGAAAAGTAGAATATAACCCAATAAGACGGTAGCACAGAACATAATTTTTTCTATCATACTGTCAAGGCTTGTTAAAGATTTGTTAAAGTTGGTTACTTTTCCTTCAGAAATCAAATATTTTACTGTTTCAGACACTTTTCATATGCAATCTGATGTTCACACACATACAAACACAATTATAGTCCCATCATGGGCTTCAGATACCTGAAATCTGTTACCTTGATGTAGCTGGATTATAGTGAGAAACCTGATATTCTCTTACCTGGAAAACAAAAGAAAAATTGTTTTAGATTAACTTATAGCATTGTTCAAGTCACATATTTTGCAAATTAAAGACGACTGAACTACACACAACCAACAGATTAGGTTAAGGCTATTTAGTTGCAAAATGGTCTTTAGTATTAAATCAATCCAAGAGATCTGACAGCATCTCCTATCACAGCTTTGTAATTTTATCTTCTTGGATGAATATAAACTGAATTTTTTTAATCACATAAATTCATAACTTGCAACAGAAGTCCAAGTTCCCTGTTTGTCTATATCTTGGTGTGATTCAGGTTCCCATCTTTCAAAGGCAGTTTTTATACACCTCACTCTACACTAATTTTTTTGTTTCTAAGGATACTGCCCAAACATTTGGGTGTTATTTTGTCTTCCAATTTCTTTTACAACAGCCAGACAACGATGACAAATGTACCACGAGTTTTCGTCAGCAGCACCTTAAAGCTCAAGGAAGGTCTGAAGAAGCAGTGGTACATTCTGTTTATGAAGCGTATAAACTAGGAAATAAGAATGTTTTCAAACCACCTACCCTTTATGTGGTAAGCATCCTTTTAAGCAAAGTAACTAACAATGCCAGCAACAGAGCAGTTACAAATTCCTTCAATTGCTTGTTGAAGAATATATATCCATACATACATGGATACTGAAAGGTTGTTCCTGCAAGCTGTTTATTAACACTTGTGTGGATTCCTGGGGTCTCAGTCAAGTCTACAACTGTTCACTTTTCACCAGGGTTTCACCTTATGAGAACAGTAAAACAAATTATCCCATAACATAGAGGTGCAGACATGTATCATCAGGTCTCACTGTGCTATGAGCTACACTTTCAGGTGAGGGGGGTTGGATAAATAAATTATAAAGTGCTATCACATTTATGATTTTACAACAGCTTCAAGAAATCCCACAAAAGTTTTGAATTTAGTTTAACTTCTTATGAGCAACACAGCAAGAATGAATATATAAACAGCCAACTTAGTACCGTCTTCACCATGAAAATAGTTGAAATCCACCAGTACAATATCTCTTTCAGGTCTGTTGTGGTCTGTTAGGAAAATTACTTCAACATTTTTCATTCACATTGCCATTACCTTTCCATTCAAACTAGCTTCAGTGACACAGGGAAATCCTGTCCACCTATGACTGCCTTGCTGGTGATTTTCAGTTCTGATCACCTCTCTCCCTTCTGCATTACATAGTGTCTCTGCCTTTTTAAAGGTATCCATGTGTTTTAACAAGCTACCATTTATCACAGGAGGTACGAAATGTTGACCAAATGCTTGGTCTGAAGGCTTTTAATTCCTCCCTGTCCAACAGCATATGGCAAAAGTGTCCTTAACTACCCTGGGAAATTATTACTACCTCTTATCCAAACAAGCACTGTCATGTTTTAAGACCATGTTGACAGTGTGGATACTAAATGAACTCGGGCACAAAACCACTTTAATCACCAATGTATGTGCAGTTTTACAAATTACATGACCTGCATGTCCCACAGGAGAGATGGCACAGCTGGGGAGGAAGGGCAAGGGGGAGGCTCTGGCTCTGCTGGCTTTGCACAGCCCAGGGGTAGGACCCACTAGTCCCCTGGATGCCTCCTTCAGCTTCTCTCTTCTTGAAACTTTTGGGTTCTCTCTCCTTTACCCTGTGAGTCTCTCATACAACCAACAACTGTGTATCTGCTTATTTCTTCCTCCCCACAGATGGCACAGTTTCTTCATGCTCTGTTTACGCAGCCGTGCACCGACCCCAAACTTCTTGGTGTCATTCATTCCCCACTCTAAACTTCAAACCATTTAAACTTGAAAACAGCTTTTGGTTTTCTTCTTAAACTGGATCATTTAGACAGATCTGGGTTAGTTTCTGGTAACAGCAATGCTTGAAACGACCCAACAGAGAGTGTGATAACTCTCAGTAGGGAAAGGAAACTAGTTTTGCTGGCAGAGGATCCCAACCTTTCCTTTAACCTAGTTCTCTTTATCCAGTCTAACTGATTTTCTCAGGGAATGGCTATGGGACAGGAAAGATAACATTTTTTTTCTCCATTACTAAAACCTGAGGAACTGAACTCTCTTTAAAATGATTTTTTTCCCCCCTGATCTCTTTGTTAAGTTCATAGTTTTTTTAGAAACTAACTTAGCATAGATTTTCCTTGATAATTGTTACTCAATTGGGATGAGTCTTGGAGGGGGAGAGGAGAAATAGGAAAAAAAAAAAAAAGGAAACATTCCCAATGATAAATGGTTTCTTGTGCTTGTTTCTCTGATTTTATTCTAGAGAAAAGCTGCTTGGCTTCATCCCCACAACTTCCAATAAGGGTTTTATTACTCTCGAAGAACTACAGAATATTCTGGGAAGAATACCAACTATTAGGGGTTTTAAATTTTAAATGTCAATGTGTTTTATTTAGAGGTTCCTAAATACCTCGAAGAAGGATGCAAAAGTGCTATAATCTGAAGATATTTCAAGATAAAAATTTGGCCTTCCATCCAAGCAAGCCAACCAGGCTTTGAGAAAGGAAGACTTTGCCACATGGATGTCCTGCTACTGAAAATGTTGTGATAGTTCTACACATCTTCCCTATTCAGTGGTCATGACATTTGTCTAAGACAAAAAAAAGAGGAGCTCCAGAGACAGACTCCTCCTGTTGCATCCTTCCACCCTGTCTTTTACACTCCTCTTATCAAATAGCAGAATCAAAAATGTGTTTATCTTAAGATTTATGTGTATTATTCTGTTTGTTTCAATGACTGCCAAACCTGCAGCCATCAGCACTGCCTCATGTTGTGTGAGAGAAAATTTAAAATGGTGTTTGGAAAAGAGTATAACAGATTCTAGGAGCATATACTGGGATTTATTGCTTCCATCTGAAATACCAAAATAACACCTGTAAGTTTTAGTAGCCAGGACATGTTTTATAGAAAGAAAGAGAAAAAAAAAATACTCTGTATTTTCAGCTGTAAAACTGAGCAGCAGATGTTGGTGAGCAACAAGCAATTTCGATTTAATAATTAGCAAAGCAAGTGCTTCAGTGTGGGATAGCAAAATGGCACTGACATGCTCTGATTTGACACAGTCAAAGGGAACAAAACAACGAGACCAAGGGAGAATTCTGTGGAACACAGACTTAAGAAATAGGAAATGGCATAAAGAAAAAGCATCAGTGGAGACTTTTATAAAGCTTTAGAGTTCATTTCCATAGGATTCAAAGAGATCAGAGCTTTACGACTGAGATGTAAATTGGAAGTTACAGGTTTTATGACTGATGATAAGCCAGGAATAAGCCAAGTTCAACAAATACCTGACCAGCCAGCAATCAACAGCAGTCCTTGTGGCATGGCACAATATAAACTGGTAGCCTTGAATAAACATACACATTGTCCTTAAAACCCAGCAGGGAAATCCATTATAAAATAATCCACGGTAACAAAAACACCCATCATTTTTAGTTGTGGTCACTACTGATGAGTCCAACTAGCAAATTACCATCCCTTAAGACAAATTACTTATTTAAACCTTAGAACTAGTAGTTTTATATATTCAATCTTAGCAACCTCCTTGTTAGTTTCTTACTGTAGGTTAATCCTTTGAGCTCAAATACAGAATACAAAAAAAAAATAAATCTTTTCATCTTCAGCACAGTTCTGTAGACTGCACAGAGTACAAGACTTGCTCACAGCTCTCAGGCTAATCAGGCCTGCGTGCATGGTATGAATTCTCCTTGAGCTCGACTTTGAGTTGACTTGGAAGTTTATGAGCTGAAAAGCAGCTAAATTTAGCAGAACAAAACAAGCAAATGACAGCTAGAGAAGCATTAGACCCAAGTCTGTCCATTCAATTAACTGGCAGTTTTACCCACTCTTCTATTTAACTGCTTCGTCTAAACTTTGACAGAAGTACCATATGATTGATTTTATCTGATGCACAATAATAAAATAAATATCTGAGATAAAGACAAAGTAGCTAATTCAGCACAAGACACAGTAAAAAAAATAAAATCTCACTCAAATTCTTGCCATTTTAGTTGACCTTTAAATGTATGCATTTGCTCCTTACTGGTTATTTTAAATTTTGTTATTTTATAAAGACAGAAATGAAATAAAACTCAGACAGCAGAATACTCAAAAACTGAGATAAGGAGGAAATGTATAAATTATAGAAGTCTTCAAGGGAAAAAGGCAAAGGAGACTCACAGAAGACTGACAATTCTTTTGTTTCTTTATACTATCTGATAGAATTCCTCAACCCAAATAACATGTGAACCCCATAAAGACATGAAATCAGGCCTAAATAGGATAAAGTGATTCTTCTCCTGGGTCCAGCAGCATCATCCTCAATTACTTCAAAGAACTCCCACCTGCCTTCTCAACCTTTCAATTCAGGTTTCCACTTTAAATGTTGCTTGAGATACAGACTGATCAAATCAGAACACAAATCAAAGATCAATATGGAAACTACAGAATCCTTTTATTTTCAGATAGATTTTTTTTTCCTTATTATGAGTATGTAAGTTCTCTAGTACACAACTACTGTAACTGCCCTTTTCTAACAAAAAAGACTGTGAGAGCCCCCTTCTCACTTCACAAGTGAGAGGAGAAGCAGGAAGACGAAACGTATTGGGTGAGTTTAAGGACGATGATAAGAATCCTTCAGGAGTTTGTTTATATAGAAGGGTGCTGGTCAGTCTTGACTCCTCTAGAGACAAACATAGTTTGTCCTTTGCCTTTTTTATTTTTTTTTCCCCCAGAAGGATGGAGCACAGTGTCTATACAGGGTGCATTGTAAATTTACCCAGGCCAGGAGGACCCTACAGCCCTTCTTCTGCAGCTGCATTAACACTGTCAGGGTGAATCTACGCCCTGTCTCTGGTTTGCCTCTCTCTGTGGTGAAGCGAAAACACAAACAAAAAAGTGATTTGCATCACCACTGTGCATCTGCTTTAGTAAACACCTTCTACTCATGTCCCCCCAGAGTTCCCTACTGTTGTAGAGAGATTCTTTCAGTAATGAAGCTAGCTTAGTAAAAACTACAGCTTGTCACTTTCTGAAAAATAGATGTGAAGTGTGTCAGGTTTGTTATCCTAGCTGATGTGTCTACATACACTGCACTTCGAACACAAAAGCTACTGCGCTTGAGCTAGAGAATTTCCAACAAATCCATTGAGGTGCTTATTTTCTCAGAGGCATTATAGCCATAGCAGGTCTGGGCAGATACTTATGGTGATAACAAAATATGTCTTTTGACCCAAATATAGTCCCACTCCTGTTCTCTAAATTACAGAAACACCAGAACAATTCAAAGAAAACAATGAGAAAAATTGTGTTATATCAGCAATCTTACTCTCAAAAAAGCTGAATACACATTCCATTAACTTTATTTATTTGAATCTGATCAAGGTCATTAAAGTTTGCTGAGCACATCATGTACACAGCATTATAAAGTGTATGCAATAACCAAGTCTTATTTTCCACAATTTAAATGTAAGCATTAACAGAAGTAATTCTTCTTTAGAAAATGATTTTCTGACGAGTTTTGAAAACTTGGATTCAGATGTACTTATCTGTCCTTTAAAGCCAAGATAAACAACAGCTCAAGCGCTTTTTTTGCATGCATGGTTGATTTTCAAATCATGCCTTGAGACAAACTAATAATTACATATAACTAGAAACATAGGAAAATGTCCCTAATTCACACTACTGACAGTAAAACCACTGCCAATGCCTAAATCAGAGGAAGAGCAAAAATACATTAAAGAACAACCCAAACAGCATAGATATAATGCCTCACAAAAAATGGTTTGTACCTACAGTTTTCGTTCAGTCTAACTTCCATTACTCAGAACAATACTTCACTAGTGTATTAACCAATTTACTATGCCACAGTCTTGTAAGAAGTGTTAGTAGTTATCAGAACCACTTATTCTTTGCTTAAGGACTAAACAAACAAAAAATTTAGTTGTCAGTGTTTTAAATGCCTATGTCAAGTTTAAAAAAAATAAATAATGGGCTTAAACTAAAACATCTAATTTGTCTGAAATACTGAGATTTTTCTCCATCTGAATTTCACAGTTGTTCTATTACGTAGATTTAATGTCCTGACAGACAGGCTTGCAGCCTTGTCTCTCAAAGCCTTGAAGGATCAGATGTAGACTCTCAAGTGCAATTTAGGGTAACAACCTAATTTACACCTTTACAGATATCAGTGATCAAAAGCTTATCTGTTAACTCTAAATTCTGGAGTAGGATTTCCATTACTTTCATGCTTAAATTGTAAGGTAGGCAGATCAGAAAACTGCAGGTTAGGAGAGCCCTGATATTCTGGGTGAGTAATCACATATTAGATCCTATTTCACGAGTTTCTTTTGAAATTATGTAAAAATTAAAACAGTGATAATTATCGTGCGTCACATACTGTTTTACAAAAATGCAACAAGTCCCTTTATTAAATAGCAGCTACAAAGTCTGAATATCATTCTGCACTACAAACTATACCTTACATTTATTCTAAGTGTAAACACTTGGAAAATAAGATGAGAAAATACGTGTGTGCCAGGTACAGGCCTGGATAAAGATGCTACATCAAGACCAAAAAAACCCACAGAGAAGCAGAGGTGGGGTGACCTTGGCCGGCTGCCAGACACCCACCCAGCTGCTCTCACTTTGTAGCCAAAAACAAAATAGGTTTGACTTGGGAAGAAATTAATTGAATTTATTGCCAGTTAAAACAGAGTTGGATGGCGAGAAACAAACGAAACCAAAACACTTTCAGTTCTTCAACCCCAAATCCTCTGCCTCCCTCTGTAGCTGAGCAGAGGATTGGGGGCAAAGGGGCAGCTCTGGCTGCTCCTCACAGAGGGCACCCGGCAGCCCCTGCCGGACCTCGGGCACCTGCACCCTGCACAGAGCCACAAACTGGCCCCATAACCAGGGCTGTCACGGCTGCAAATTCCCTGGGGAAGCTGGGCAACACAGTCAGCTGCAGTTTGTCAACCAGCAGATGTGCCCCATCTTAACGTCCCTGTCAGTCTCTGTGCTCCAGGTAGGTACTCTGAGTTAGTGGCGTGGCTGCTCCTGCAGCATAGAAAAAAGGCTAAATCTTGCTATTTATAAAGCATTTGGCTTTAAGTAGACCTCTGGGTCAATTACAAAAGTATGTGTATGTAAAATTTCTATCAATATAACAGATAAAGGAAGAACTAACACTATGGGAGACATAAGAACTGTTTTCTTATTGACATACACAGTAATTGATTAAGTTTCTCAGCTCCTGTTGCTAGAAATTCTGATGTATTCCACTTAGGATTACTAGTTAGCTTTCATTTCCTTTCAACTTTTGCCTCTGGATAAGCTCAACTATTCCCAAGAAGAAACACTGATCAAGTACATTTGTCATGCGAACAACTATAATAAGGTAATTCATCATAGTCTGTCAGACTCTTATTCCAGGAAGACTGCTGCATTTTTATCCTTACTTAAAAATCTGCTGTCACTCGTGCTGGAAATTTTGGTAGACACTTTGGACATGTTTAAAAGCCCTTCCAAACTGATAGTGGCAGATAATTAAGTTATCACCTATCAAAGTCTTTTTTCACTCTCTGCAATGTTTATGACACCATGAACCTTTCTGTCTGGTTTAATCTGACCTGTACAGAACGTGTGATCCCTTGTTCCTTCCCTTTCCCTTTCCTAATGGTAGCTAGTGACCAATGTAATTCACTACAACAAATGAAGCTCTTCTGGAGAGTCTAATTGAGCAATTTTGTTTTCTTTTCAAGGTCTGAACACAACCACATCCCACAATCCGTTCTTCAGCACTGCAGTGGCAAAAGATTTACTGGAAGACAAAGCAAGCTAGATTTCAGGTTTCCAAAGGGAAGAAGAATAAACCAACACTGGTTTGGAGTTGTGTGTGGGTGAAAGCAGGAGTTGTTATTTAGGCTGTCAATAATGCTTAATGTTTTTGTACATTCTCTGGTCAAAGCTGAACATTTTTTTTTTTCAAGCTTGGCACTTCACCTGCATGTTGGGTGCAAAATTTCATGTACTCTTCCTGTATTTTTTCTTACATTTCTCTTACACTGTTCTGTGGATATAAATATTCTTTACAAAAAAAAAAAAATCTGCTTTTTGTCACAAAAAAAAATAGGGCATGAAGTTTTAGCACTGGTGAACAATCTCACAAATGGAAATGCACTGAAGAAAAAAAATACTGGGAAAGAAGCAGGTTCTATTTTCATCTTCCAGACCAGCATTAACAATAGCAAGGAGAAAATAAACTCAATCTTGCAGATCTATCGCCTCACATACAAACACAAAAAAGGGGCACAGTTTTAATCCTTGCACCTTGTCCATCAGCCCCTTTTATCTGTGGCTTTTCAATATAGAAATGCAAGCCTAATGACAAAGTGATCTTAAAAGCTGGAATCAATTTCCACTTCAGCCAGGGCTGTCAAAAAGGTAGGGAGAGAAGTTAGATCTGATAAGCAAAATTAAAAGTAACATCAGTTAAAGCCACCAGTAGATACATAAGGTAGATTGCTGGCAATGCCATGCAATCTGTGTGCACTTGGTTTATTAACAGCATTTCATTTAGGAAAGACGAAGTAGAGTGACATAAGATTTATCCTGAAGCGAGGCTCCATCAAGTGTGAAAGATGAGGATTCACCACCAGAAGATAAATGAGCACTATTCCTAATCCTGTGGAAAAGGGAAGGAGCTCTGATAGCTCTAGGTGAAGCGAGGACCATTCTTAATGCTTACTTCACTCCTAGTAATAGTCTTTGATAAAAATGACATATATTACAAATAAGAAGTCTAAGTATGCAAGGAGCCAAGTCAGTAATATTTCAGGCTGCAAAACACCACCTCCCAAGCATTGTTTGTATTTGTCTCCTATGGAAGAGATAGACCAAATTTTAAAAGGACAGAAATAGACTCATACACTCAAAGATTCTCATGCATTCAGAATTAAGAACATTTGTAACCATTTCATGCTTGGATTTAGACTTTCTACAGTTTGGTCCCTGAGAAGGGAGGTTCGGGAGCTAAAGCAAACATTATTTTCAAAACCAATATTTAAGTAGTATCTCAGTTCTTTTTCCTGGTCTTTTCACTTCAGCTAAAAAGCTACAGAAACAAGATTTCCAGCGAAGATCCTGCAACAATTACCCGCTGAAGAAAGCGGCTCATATTGCTGACATTAATTCCAAATCAATCTAACTACACCATCCAGCACTTGCAATTGGAGGGACACACTTTTCAACTCAAGAGTAGCGGCAGAACTTGGTATTTTTGGCCATCCATTTTGCCTCATTCCATTTAATTTCCTTGGAAGCAGTGCTAAAAGGTGGGAAGGACTAAAAGACCTCTTGGTTGGAATTCCTCAGCTTGAGGAACACTGAGCTGAGACAGATCTGCACCATCAGCCAGTGTGATTAGGTGCTCTTCACAGTAAGAGCTGCTTATCAGACAGCTGCTCTCTCTGCTGTATTCACTGTATAGATTACTTAAGAACAGTGCTGTGACTGCCTAACTGTCCTATTCTCATGCTAAGTTTTCCCCTTCCACCACCCACGTTCTCCCACCACGAGCTCCACGGCTGGATCACTGCTCGCCCACACTGTGGTTCCAGGACTGAAGCAAACAGATGTGCCAGGCAAGCAGATGTTCCAAAAACCTTGGCTGCAAACTGTAGTTCTTCCCCAGCTCCTGACCAAATACAGCCCCTGGCTGTGTGTAAATGGCCTTTCCCCAGCACATCCACCTTAAATTGGCAGAGACTCTCGTTTTCAATTAATTTTGGGGTTTTTTTTTGATTTTTTTTATTAATCTAGTTGCCCCTACCAGTCACAACTCGCCTGAGCTACAAGCAGTGCTAAGAAACAGAATCAGTGATTTCAAGGAAAGGTTTCAGAAGACTAAAAAGAAGAGCTGAGTGCTCTTATTCCACTTGAAGACAATATCTTATTCTAATGTCTTCATATTCTGAATAGACAATCTGGTGTCTGCCATGCTGTAACTATTTAGTATTTGGGAAAACCTTATTACTCATATGGCTGTTATGAAAATCTGCCAAGATTGCAATGAAGGTAAAGCTGATGGAGTACATACAATGAGTCAGAATTGCAAAGAATCCTCACTTATGTTTTAAAATAACATTAAATTTTGATCCAGAAGCCATATCAATGCTGCAGCACAGAGAAACGTAGTTCTTATTGCCAAAGGGACCTGGGGACCATGACAACAAATTTCAGGATGCTGGATTTTAAACTGGAGGCACTCCTGTTACAAAACAATCATTCTATCCAGGGAGTTATAAAGGCAGCCTAAGCAATGCAAGGCCATAAAATGTTTGACCTCTTTCCCCCATAAGCTGATAAATCAGGGTGCCAAAGAAGCACACCACCATCAAACTAATAAAACCATAAGGCTGATGAAAAGGAAACAAAATTCAACTGGGAAGCATTTCATTTCAGATTTCCAGGGGGAATCCTTGATACCAGGTAGACTGAATTTCTACTCAGTGTTTCTGTGTGTGGGGCCATCATAAGTTTTAATTATTTCTGACATTTTGTCTATCATACTGGATCCTTGGAGAAAAGTAATGAGTCTTCTTATGTGAAAGGTGAAAAGAATGAAGATCATATTAAGATGCTAGAAATAATGAAACCACATGATCTTATAACTATAAACCCCATAAAGGATCCCATTAAACTACTTGCAACTACCAATGTGACTATAGAAATCTTCTCATTAGCTATAAAAGCCAACTACCAATATCTTAATTTTCTGGCATTTCAGTTCCATCAGATGACTGTGTATGCTTGTTTCAGATTTAATATCAGCAATTGTCAATTGTCTGATAACGATGAGCATGTCAGAAACAGGCAATTAATGAGGGCTACTTACCTGGGAAGCTGAGCCCAGTCATTTTTTACTGTTTCTTTTTGAGTGGTCGGGAAAGTAGTTTGTTAAAGTTATCTTTAACCTCTTCCTGAAGGTCATGTTTGTACTGTAATAAAACTTACTCAGCTTTTTGGAAAGAATATACCAATCAGTTGAAATCAAAAGCTCTGGAAAGTACAAATTACATTCTCTCTCTTTCTGGCTTACTGGGAGAAAACACTGTGTGATAGTCTCGAGCAAAATTAGGCAAAGAAGTCTAACAGTCTGTATTTTCTTATCTTAATAGAATTTTACAACAGCAATGAATGCTTCAGAAATACTACTAAGGAGAAAAGCTAATAGCAGAAGATTAAAAATTATATTTCCATATTCACCCAAATAAGTACAAGATAATTTATTATTATATTCAAAAGTATAATTCAGTGGGTAGAGGTGGAATACTTAAAAAAAAATTCAAAATACTTTCCTCTGAAAAATATTGGTTTATGAACTATTAATGTATCAATACATTCTGTAATAAAACATCGATATATTAAAATAGTCTATTTTCTCCCTATTTCTACACATAGTGCATTTACTAAGCAATGCTGTGCATATATGCACCTGTCTATATGTATATAAAAGCAGCATAAAATAAGTAAATATGTTCTCAAATTTCTACTTCATGAAGTAAATTGTCTGCCTTCTACTGGCAATGATCACACAATGCATATTTTCTTAGGTGCATAAACACACACCAACACTTTAAGCAGTTCTACTGAGTGGCAAATCAAGCTAATTGTACAAGTTTTAAGTGATGAGTCCAATTTCTTCAATCCTGTCCCAGAAATGATAAAAGATGGGCAAGAAATAAAATGTTACAGTGAGCACCATCATATTTCCAGATGGCAAAAGCTTCAGAACCCCAAGAGTGCCGAGTTCATTTTGCTTGAGCCTTTACCACCTTTTACATTCCTAAGTTTCTTTAGCAGAACTCCTGTGGCTCCTTGTGTCAGAAGAATATATTAAGCAAATTAATTGGTTACCTTTCTCCTGGGGCCACCAGTTACACCACACATTAAAAAGGGGTGATTATGTTGCCACTTTGTTATTGCCAGACTTTGAATGAAGTGTTATTTGACATGTGCTTTCCTGAGTGTTTGTTGAATCGAATTAAAATAACAGACAGCTAAATACGGGCAGTAGCACTGTGGTGACTTCATGTGCTAATTGTAACTGCAGCTCTCTTATTGGTACTTAGAGCTGCTGATATACATTTTTGAGATAAACTTTACTTCAGCTGTCAGACATAAAAGACAACTTGTCATTCAATCTGGATGAGCAATTAATGCAATACAGACAAACATGAAATAAAACTCCAAGGTATTTTGTATCTTCCTATCTTCTTATTCCCTTCAGTTGTCAATGGATGCTTGACCTAAACGTTTAGAAGTAATTATTTAGCCAATACTGGAAGCAGTTTATAGAAATCCAGAGAGTCCATAACTATGGAAGTCAATCTATCAGTCAGAGGAATTATTCTGCAAATTCCCATGTAGAGGGCCAGCAGAGAACTGTAGAGCAATTTTACTATAAAATCAGATATGCACAAAAGGCTTGGACCTACTAGTTCTGACCACGAAAAAAACATACCATATATTTTTGTCTAGCCAAGTTCATCAGAAGAGCCAAGAGTTCAACAATAAATTCTGGGCACACAGGACAAAAATCTGATGTTTATACTAAAATGCATCTGTTTCCTTCCAGTAGTCTGGGAGTACAACAAAAAAGACATATATATATAAAAATGAAAGATCAGCAAACAGGAAGGAAATAAGCCATTGAGGATATATTTGAACTTAATATCATGTCTAGTAATTGCTACAGGGCTTATCAAATACTGTTAGAGTAGTCAGAACTGGTACTGTCACGAGCCACAATTTTGCAAAATTTCCCTTTCTAGATCTTCATTGAAACTGAAGACAAAAATCTTACTTACTTCACACTGACACAATCTCATCTTCTGGGATAGCAAGCACATTCTTTGCAGTACTAACCTCAGACTTACACAGCTCCTAAATTTCACCCTGAAGAAAAAAGGAGCAGCTATTTCAAGGCTAATAAGTACTGCTGCTATTGAATGTGCTGGTGGTGGCATAGGATATTTATTACAATGTCTCTCATCATAAATGAGTGCAAAACAATTAGTGCTTTTATCATCTGCAGTTATTTTACTTCATATTCACCATCACAGAAGCTAATGCTTAACTTTAAACTGGTTTTAAATATGTCTTTAAACACAAAGACCTTCTCTTATTTTTATTTTTATTTTTTTTCTTTTTAAAATTTCACACATTTGGGAGCTGCATTTTATTTATTAAACTGCCCTTGGTGTTACTTCTGAAACAGATATTCTGAGAAAATAAATTAAATAGGCATCTTAGGCTTTCATATATTAGTATATATGTATGAAAGCAAGAAGAGCATTAGGTCTTCTCATTTTTGAGAGTTATCATTAAGAGATGTGCCCTTCAGAAGAAATCAAGAATAAAAACAAGACTATGCCCTACTTATTACAAAGTCTATCACTTTAAGATGTGTAATGGCAGTTAACAAGAACAGAAAGAAACCCTGCAATATAGTTTTTTTAGTATGAATAAAAACCTAAGTGATAGGATTGGAAAAAATGATCAAGTATCTGCATTCTCTAGACTTTCTTCTTATAGAACAGACTTTCAGAAATAGCATTCTTACTGAGTTGTATTTTAAGAGCAGAAGGGTCTTTATTCTCCTACTGGTAATTTAAGATAAAAAAAATACCGGAAATAACCCACTCACCTGTAAAGATGCTGTACACCACACGCTGTTTTATCCTTTTCCTGGTATTTTATCATTTGTGCTCCAAACATGGAATATTGGGAGAGTCAGAAATCACCAGTCATAGACTGGCTGGAAGCCATCTAAGGTCCCTTCATGGGTCGGGAGGAACCTTAAAGACCATCTGGTTCCACCACCCCTGCCATGGGGAGGGACACTTTTCACTAGACGGGGTTGCTCAGAGCTCCGTCCAACCTGGCCTTGAACACTTCCAGGAATGGGGTGTCTGCAACTTCTCTGGGCAAATTGTTCCAGTACCTCTCCACCCCCACAGTCAACAATTTCTTCCTGAGAGCCAATCTAAACCTACTCTCTTTCAGTTTAAAAGGAAGAATAATGGTGGCTTTTGAGCACTCATTAAAGACAGTCTTTCTGAAAATGAATCAGTGGTCAATGGGAATGGTGTGGCTTTATCAACTCTTTCTTTGCATCAACGGGCAAAATGCAATTGTGCCATTTTGTGGAAATAACATATAGTTGCTGCTGTAGTGATTAATGGAAAAGGGACTGTCTTTCTCTTCTGATGCTTGATTTATCCTTCTAAATGCACCGAATACCACAAGGGTCTCACTTTGCTTACTAGACTGAGAATTGCTGTCCTTTCACAGCCCAGAAAAGATCACCATCTGTTTCTTTGCAAATACCTTATCTGAAGAGATTGTTGTAAAAGCAAAATAAGTTTTGAGAATAAAATAGGGAAAACGTAATTTGAAGTCGTCACAATAAAAATAAATAGAAGATGAAGACGGATGATGGTGGGTGGTCTGGCAGCCTGTCTAAAAACATATGGCCTGATCTAAGACCCAAGATTTAAGTTAGGAGAGCTTTCTGGTCTCTTGAGACTTCAGCTACAGGCAAGGACCTACGTAAGTCATTAAGACTGAAGAAACAGAGTTATATTGTTACCACTGCTTATGGTTTTTTTTTTTTCCTTATTTATGAGCATGGAAGTTTGTTATTTAAACATTGTGACATTTGCAAATGCATTGTATGTTACCATAAACTCCAATTTATAGCAAAACAAACTGCTTCAAGCTGTGCTAGATGTGGCAAATGGAAGCTGCAGGTGTCTAAGGAGTAAATGGATGCCAGCTTGTTATCTGAGGTAAGAGGCTGAGGCAATGAACACTGTGAACCTGCATAATGAAGAGCGGGTTTGGGGGAAGGCTGAAATTCAGCAGGCAGATGAGAAAAGGGAGCAGAAGCAAAGGTAACTTGTGGGTTTGTGAGGGTCTGGATATATTATGGTAAAACAGGAGCTTATGGTAAGAAGCTGGGTTTATGAAGGCACTGAAGGAGGGTAACTAGAACTGAGTAATTAGGCAACAGCCAAACACTTAGAAAGGTTTGGACAGTAGATAATAAGGATTCATGGATAACCACCAGTACCACATTGCCAGACCCCAGAACAAGCACATTTTCAGATCCCTTTTTGAGAGAGAGAGAACAAAAGCTGCTAACAATACACTAATTACTCTACTAACAACCATTTTAGCCCCATTGCTGAAACGCAGTTTCCCCAAATTAACTCTCTTCAAAAGGAGTCGCTGTTTCTGTTTCTTCTTGCCCTCATAACACCACGTACTTTGTATCAAAATGGGCACTTGTGTGGCTGCACACTGAATAGGTGGGGAACTAATTCAGCTGAAAAGCAGCTTTGCATCCTGCTCACAGCCTTGCCTCGCAGATGCTCAGTCCAACTCAAGGTAAGTCGTTAGTCAGGGCTTCAGTGCCTGAGGCAGCAACCACTTTCCACGGGGTATGAATACAGGGAACAAGTAGGTGTGCAATGACGTGGAAAAGAGCAAAAAAAAGTCTAGAGGAGTCAAGCCTTCTCTGCTATTCAGTACAGCTAGCACAGACTGTACCTTCTTCAGGCCTGAAGCAGAAGTCACCACGGAGATTCAGTGATTTCCATTTCTACTAAATATTATTCACAACACAAGCTTGCTGAAAATTGTCTATTAACTAGAAAATTACCATAATGAGATTCAAGGACCTATCCACAATCACCTCTAGAGGAAGCTCTCCAATACTTGTTCTGTATTTCTCTGTGTGCAATTCATGGGCCAAAATTAAAGGAGAACTTCCATGCAGCAAGAGGCACCAGGTTTAGTAGGGGAAGTTACATTTCCCCCTTAAAATACTGTCCTTTAAAATGCAATGCAGTTATAAATATTTGTTTCAAAGCTATGTGCTCTTACACATCAGGAAATCTCCATTATAAAATGTGTGAGCAATTCCCAGATACATGAGCCTGTTTTACTACCCTACCATTACCATTTTACCATTTACACAGTTCTATTCATGGGATCTTTGAAGCTGGCATTATGAACAGTAGGAGGAAACACATGCAAAACAAGCTCTTTCTTTGGCTCTTGCCCAGCTAAGTCACAGAAATCCAGGAGCTCACAGTCCAGGTTTGTCAGACTTTTTTCTGCAGGTGAAATGTGTTCTTTCCTCTTGCTTCGCTTTTTAGTTGTCAACACTATCACATGTGCAGTGCAAAACCAGGAGACAAAATGACCTTGGCAATATCGTTTAGAATTTCACTCTTCCATTCACGTGGTTTTTTTCAATGAGAGATTTCATTGGTGCAAAGATATCACAGACACTCTAAAGCAGCCTTAAGAAAAGGGGAGAAAACCTCAGTTTGCTTACAAAAGAATTCAGATCTTAGTTCAAATATATTATCTCTCCCTCACTTGAACTAAAAATATACTTGAGGTCCAAGCTGATGATAAATCTTTGAGAGAAATTAATGTTATCTTTACCACGTGGCCATTAACCACTCAGTCAACGGTGACTGGAACTTTCTTGAACTTGGGTAGTACACAGTGTCAGCTATAACACAAGTTCATACAATGAAAGTGCCCCCTTGTTCTGCAAGAGCAGACAGTGCTCAGAAGTTATAAACACACATATATATATAAATATATACATCTCACTGTCCTTGCCACTTGCCACTGAAAAGCATCACTACTCCAGCATCAATACTCCAATACTCCAGCGAATTACGTCATCGTGTTCTTATTTATAATTGACAAAAAAGCCAGGCAGAGAAATACAAAACGCAGGGCCTAAAGCTGAATTCCTAAATCCTTATGCTGTCAACTGCATATCAACAGACTGACCACCTGCAGTCCTAGTTTGTTAAAATGCACCCTGACTGGAACCTCGCAGTCTCCTCTCCAGCCCCAACGCGGAAAGACCACAAACCATTTCCAATTATCAGGTTTCTAGTTACAATGACTAATTTCATTTACTTAACTTTTCGAGTGCTGAGCAAAGCACTTTAAACACTACAAGGAGGTAGTGTGCATTATTAAATTAGTGGCATGACACAGCCCTTCTCAGAATGAAGGATCTGGATGAATTAGTGGCTACGTAATTAGACCACAGAAGGAAGATCAAGACAGAGGTCCCAGAATAGCAAGTCTATACAGGGCTGCTGGAAATTATTTGTCCTGCTCTGGAAGCAGTCTGGCCACATTAACATGCTGCTGTGTTATGCCAATAAACCTTTTGAGGTTAGAATGCCCTGAGTGAAACTGGATAAAATACGTGACTCAGCTCAGGTTGGGAATCGACAGCTCTTAAGTCTTGCATTTCTGAACACTCTGTTCCAGAACTGAAACAAGCAGCTTAATTCTGCTTCTGCCTGACATTAGTTCTGGTAAAGCTTTTCTGTGATCAAATCTGGCTGTGCTGCTATGCCTATACCCCAGCCAGGATCCAGTTATTGCTGAGCTTCCTCAGTGTGAAAAGAGATCAGATGCAGTCTCTAGAAAACACCAGGTTTTCTAGAAAGCTTTCTAGGAGGAAATTCTCTTGGGAAAGGATTCTACAAAAAAATTGAGTTTTCAGTTTCTCACAGTATCGGAGGGGAGGGAAAGGAATGGCAATAGCTATTCTGGACTTGTGTATTTACTCACAAGTCCCAGCTACCTAAGCACCACGAATCAGAGCTCTATGTTTGTAGCTAAACTTTTCTAAGCCCCTGCTGAAGTGAAAGAGAGTAATTTCTTAGAATTCCTTATTTCAATTGTACTGAATGTAGCCCTACTATTCAGACATGGTCAAACCATAACACATCTCAAAGAGCTTCCTTGGTGTCACTCATTAGCCTTGATTGCAGTGCAGTGTGAGGTCAAAATGGCTAAGCACGCCCTCTCTCCTCCCCGTGGTGCTCATCCTGACTTCTCTTCCAGGACAGGAGGCTCTCTCGGTGCTTGTACTTGTGTCCAACATTCTGCCCTCCCCGAACTGTCAGTGTCCAGTCCCTGTCCAATAACCTGGCAATCCAGATTTGTCATAATGCCTTTTGTCAAAATGCTAGATGATCCTTCAGCTGGTCACCAGCCCACCTGGCAAAGCTGCTCTCTTGCCTGGCCAGCTTCTTTAGTACATCCGCTATATACTGCCCAAGTGGACCCCTTAAAATGCCAAGGAGCTTTTTTAATCTTTCCACTGGCCATAACCAGTTACTGCCTGTCACAAACAATGCCCAAGGAAATAGTGAATACCATGGGTAAAACATGGAGATCAGGTGAGAAGCAACGTGAGAACACGTGCATGCCTGCACAAAATAACCAGGTAAACCAAACCATGGTATTTCATAAAACTGATGCAAAAAAAAAAAAAAATAAATATCTCTTTTGGTTTTGAGCCTTTGCAAGGATAAAAATTACAAAAATCTGATACTGTTATTCTGTTACAGAAAACCCAGAAGGCTTTCTGTGCCCTGGAATAAAGGAAGACATAAAACTTCCACATAAACTCCAGGGATACCATAAAAAAGCAAGTTTTCAAATTCTGACCCTGAACACTGTCAGTAAGTATGCCCTGCTTTTTCAGCCTATAAATTTTCAAGGTTATTTGGAAAGTGAAGGAAAAAAATACAAAAGTGCTTCTCATGAGAAAAAATTCTTTCGTATCAACAAGGAAGGGATTTCTTTTTTTTTTTTTTTTAGCTCCTCCAGACATTATTACCTATACAACTCAGAAGTTAAATAGGCCAAGGCGTGTTGTATTTTTTCATACATTTAAAATTCAGTTTGATTACAGTCCAGCATGCAATTTTTTAGGACATAGCCATAACTTCTCTTGTAGTTTTGAAAGATGCTGCTAGATATGAGCTATGGAACCAATTAGAGCACCAGTTCGGTCTGAGGAAAAATGAATCTCCAGAAATAGAGTACTTGTATGACATAAAAGGAAAAGCAGGCATACTCATAAACCCAAACTAGAATATCAACACAAAAAATGAAACTGGATTTTCCAGGAAATGTGGCATAGCCAAATGAAATACCTGCAAACAGATTGTGCAGAGGATTTTATGCTGAGCATTTCAATTATCCAGCATAGGCATGCCAGTAGCTGGTTTACACTAGAAAAAATACAACTGAACGATTTGGTAGCAGTATAAAAATGAAATTAATATCTCTCTCAACTCCTTTTCCCTCCTTTAGGGACTCAGACCATTCAAATAATTGACCTACACAGACTTCTCTGCTTATATGCAACCCATTTGAATGAAAAAAGGACAGCAGAAAAGAGGGAAAAAAAGCTGAATCAAAATATGGGTTTTGTTGCTTCTGAAAATACAGCAGTGTGATGCTGCTGAAGTGAACACAATGAACAAAAATTAAAATGGTGGTGGAAAACCATTCAGACTGACTTGTGACTAAATGTCTGTTCCTAGTTCAGTTGCCAGTTAGATCATTTCCCTCAGAGTTATGAAATGTTATGCTGCACCTTTTACTTTCATCAGTTGTAGCACTCCAGCATGCTACAAAGACAGAAGAGTCACTGATGTTCTAATCTCTTCTTATTTTTTTTGTTAGCATTTTTAATCCTCTCCAGCTCCTTTTGAGGAACCACTTCCTTCCAGCTCACAAAGAGGGCTAATGACATCAATAGATTGCTCATGAGGGCGCTTGCAAAGAAACCTTTGCATAAAAATTCCAGTGCTTTTGAAATAATTCAGTATTTTTCAGACAAGATTGAACTAGTTTTATCTGAGCCCCCCCACACACACACTTCCAATGTAATAGAAAAAGAAATACACACACAGCCCCCTCTTTCTGTTGTGGTTTTCTGAAACATTATAAAGCAAAATCTCTTGCTCGTCTTTGTGTTGATCAGTAAGAATGAAAAATACTTGCACCAAGTTGGAAACAAGTCAAAATGCCCTTTCTGACTTGTTAATGAAATCTTTCTGCTGTACAAAAGGCATTTATTCACCACCTTAATAGTCACACTGCAAGTAGATTTTATCTGGCTAGAGACTCATTTATTTCAATGAGAAACTAATCTCTTTTGTGGGATTCACATAAAGGATTTGAATTTAAAAATAAATAAAAGGAATTGTTTACCTGCAGTAGCTAATAATACCTTTGGAAATGCCATCTATGGGTATTGACTACTGAATCATGAAGCATTAGTCTGGCGCACTAAAAGAGTTCATGCTGTAAAATTATAATGAGTCTATGCTCTAGACCAGCACATAACAAAATGAAGACAAAGTTAAAATTAGATTCCTACCGCACCCAGAAAAAATAATGGAAAATTGTGGAAAATATTTTCAGAGAACAGGTTCGAAAATGTATGTAAAAACCTTCTGCTTGAAGCTCTGCAAATTGCATTTGAAGGGACTGACCTGACATAAGGTTGGCAGTGGATGCAACTGGAGCTTTAATTGAATAAGCCTGGACATCTGTCTCAACTGTCAATCCTCCTAACAATAAGATTGATAGATGCAAGCTAATCGCCAATTAGAGGGAGCTCTCTCAGATACAGCCTGTGAGTCGAGAAGCTGCATGAACTCGCTCAGAGGTGGATGAAACGAGTGTGCAGAAATGAGAGAGAGAGAGTTCTGTCTGCTTCTTTCCAGACAGAGACCATGAGATCTTCTTAGGCTGAATCCACAGAGCAAAGAATCACTGGCACAGTAATGAAGGTGAGGGAGAAATGCTGGCTCCAACCTCTACCTTATCCCAAGGCATTTTTAAGCAATACCCAGTACAGTTTTACCCAGGTGGTCATTAGCATCCCTTTCCTTTTAGAATGCAAAAGATTTCAGCATTACATAATATGACTGCATTAGCTGTCTGTTGTTCTTCCTCCCCCAAACACAAATACATTATCTAGTCCTTGTATCTCTTCCACATCCTTCTTAACAGACTACTATTTATAATAAAAATCATTAGGATTCCTTTTGCTCCTTATACATTTAAGCTCTTTCTGGACTGTCCCTGCTGGCTGCTGGTTAAAGATTATGTTCACATTTTCTCTATCAATTTTCTACCATTCCTACCTTTGGATATATAGCATTCAGGAATAACCTCCTTTTTCTTTCTATAGCAACTGATTTTTTTTTTATTTTCATTGGCCCAGACTTTTAAAAATCCCGTCTCTTCTCTCCCATTTCCCTCTTCAAGGTTGTGGAATTGTGTCTTTGTGAACACAGATTGTGGTTTTTATGGTTTAGAGTTATCCACACTTGGGTTTCACACGTAATGCCACCATGATATACCAGTGGGAGCAAATATTTGTTTATTTCTTGTTTATCTCTCTATTCTGGCTCTCATAGTGACGGGAAACTGCTCATGGAGGCAATAGTTGAGGTTATAACAGCAGTTTCCAGCTTTAAGAAAGAACACTTAGCAGCACGAAACCTCCAGCATGGCATAGACAGACCTACCACCTAACAGTCAAGTGTTTATTTTCCCCAACAAACAACAAACGTTTTCTGGTGTGATTTAGCAGCTTGAAGTAGACACTAACAGGTACACCACATTAAATTTTCCCTAATAAGCTTTCAAGATAATCTAATTCTGATTTGCCTAAGACTTGGCAACATACAGTCATATTAACTACATCCAGAATAAAAAGGCTTTCTGGATGGCTCACAAGGATGATGTTCCACTTTGACCACTGGAGTTATGCCCTCTCCTGTACCAAATGTTTCTGAGGTATCCCAGCACTGTCAAGTTTCACTGTTCAGTGTGGTTCACAGAAAAATATCTGAATTCATTATGCAGTGCTTAAGATGAAACCAGTACCTTGGGCAAGGGGTGGGGGGAAGGAGGAAGTAAAAGAACTTAGGTTTGCATTTTTATATCTCAGTGGACAGAGAAGTTTCCACCTACCTAAAAAGCCCAGGAAGTGACTTGCAGATATTTATGCCTGCGTGAAATAAATCTTATCTCTGCCATACAGATATTTTGCAGTGGAAGTTGACTGTGCTGCTGATTGCTGGTAATGGAAATGCCAGAGGTACCTGAAGTCCCAAGGGTTAAATCATTTCTGTAACAATAATGATCAAGCCATTAAATGCACATGAATATTTAATTTCAGCTGCACTTAGTTCCAGTCTTAATTGTCAAAACCACTCTGCTAAAAATATGCAAATAAATTATCTATTCTCCTCCTTTATGCAACATCTTCACCACATTTAGGACAAGGAGTTAAATCCACCAGGAAGCCATTTTAGTGGCTGGTTTTGCCAGTTCCACTCACCATGCAGTAAGAACAAGGACTAAGCACAGCTGTGGCATCATCCATTCTCCTTCCCCACCATTTCTTTCTACACTATTTTCACAGCTTTCTCATGATCTATTGAAAATAATTCCTCCACAATGAATTGGTTTTCTCACCAATGCTTTTCACTTGATCCAGAAAAAACAAAACAAAACTCTGCTGTCCGACTTCAGGCTTTTAAAACATCCTTACATTCAAAGTGCAGGAATAACTCAGGGTTAAAATCTGAATTCACTGTGGAGTGAAATTCGCTTTAAATATAAAATTCTTTTACTGGCAGTATTGAAAGTGCCCTTAAGCATTCTCCAGAAGCTATTAAGCCATTCAATGCATCCTGCAGTGTTGCAAACTCCACATACTCTGTCCCAATGACAACTCCACGTGGATCTTTTATCTAGAAGAGCTATATAGCTCTGAGAAACAGCAGTGACTGGCATATCACAATTTAAAAAAAAAAATAATTCATTTTTAATTTCTAAATGTCTGTTCTTCTGGTAGGTTTACTTTGTCAGGACATGTAGAGATGAAAGACATATAATGATCAACAACTAGAAGATTAAAACCAATCAAATAAAGCTGGACAATTAACACCTACTGGAAACAAAACTGAAAACCCCCACAAACCAGTATACTATAGCTATTACCAAAGAAAGAAGCAGAGGATTAAGTGACAGGTATAGAGCAAGTACCCTCAGAGGAAGGCAAAATGCATGCCTAATAGTTATGCCTTTAGGCAAAAAGTCTTAATTCACGGAGTTACAAATCCATTTTCTGCTGTTACATGCTAGGGGCCACACAGCCAAAGAATGTTTTCACTTACTTTTTTAATAAACTGGCAGTGCAGCTGACTGCTACAATTAAGTTGCATTTCAATAGTGTAAATGTAGCTATTTTTCTGTCATTGGGAGAATGTGAATTTTGCAAAGCCTAATTATTTAAGAAACAGTAACTGTGTTTCATACAGCAGGTTCAAAAAGATGCTTAAATTTGAAAACAAAATGCTGGTGCAGGTGATGGCACAGCAAATAGCTGAATTTTTTGCATGGAAGATCGATTGTACACAATGTGGTTTTATTATATTTGAAAGGATGGAATTTTATCAAGTTGAATCAGTACCAAAAAATGATTTTATGCAGCTGGCTTAGAACTGCAATCAACTCTGGACTAATGTCTTCAAGGTAGGAAGATGAGAAGATCAGCCTCTTCCACCCTCATCCCAGACACCTACTAAAGCAAACAGCATGTGGGAGATGCTTCAAAAGGAACAACGTTGAAGGGAAAGGTGGAAAAAAACCACAGCCCTAGAACATATTTGTGAATATGCGAGTGTGAAAGTTGAGTCTAAGAAAATCTGTCTGTACATTAATTCAATGACAGACAGTACAGGAAGGATCTTTCAGGAATAATGAACTTTTCACAGTTTCCTTTATGTTAATATATATGTTTAACTGGTTCAAGGGCACACTATCACCATCTTTTTCTTTTCAGTCTAGGACACAAAGTGAAATTAATTCAACAAAGAAACACACAATGCCGTGAATTATCCCCTCATTTGTTGTTTAATCTTCCTCTAAAGTAAAGCAGGAACAGAAAAAGATTTTCCCAGGTTATCCAACTAATGCACTATTCCAGTGGAAACACTTCTCAGCATTGTCATAAAGTGCATGCAGAATTACCCTGCCCTATTTGCCTAAAACTTCCTGCAGCATATCACATCTGTGTAATCAAACTTTGAGACACTGTGGCACTGACAGTCCTCTTTTCAAAAACACACCAGAATGTAAGCATGAAAAGTCAGTTCTGGGCCAAGCCATTACATTCCAACATTTTGTCTTTTCAAGTTGTAAAAAGGATAGAACATTATTTATGCCTCTCAGTGCGCACTCAGACTGCTCAGATGTTTAACATTCCCGGTGAAGAGGTTAACAAAAACGAAAGGTAGACTTGTCACAAGTTATTATGTAACTTCAGAGAAAACGTCAAAGGAGCTGCTGTGAGCTCTGGCCTGAACAATCAGGTCTTTTTTTTCCCCTTTTGTTAAGAGTTTCTGAAGTTTTGCAACACACTCTGTGTTAAGTAAATGCCATTAACACCAGAAATCAACATTTTCTGGAGAATGCAGTTTGTTACCATATAATTATTATTATTCAGAAGCCTCAACATAAATACTCAGTTCATAACTCTTGGGATCCATGTAGTGTTACGTGTTTTACAAGTAGTATTTTTTTTTTTTAAATAACATGTTTTCTAGAAAATGCTACTAATGAGCACTTCCTATGAAATGCAGCTTACCTACTGTAGCTCTAATAATGCAGGGAATGAATATTCAACATTTTATAAAACAGCAGGAAGTGAAAGAATGGTAATATTCCTAATTTCCTCCACTGGCATCACACACTTATATTTGGGAAAAATAATATATATATATATATATATATATATATATATCTCAAGAAAGAAAGAAAGAAAGCAGAAAAGGAGAGCAAGCAAAAAATTATTCAGACGTGTTCCTTTCCTCCATCTTTGTTTCATATAGCAGACAGTAAATGAGAATTAAGAAAATCTCTAAGTTAGTTACTTTAAAATGGCAAAAACACTCTGATAACCAAACTAGTTTCAAGTCCACTCATGTTGGATCCTACAAAGGGCTATTATAAGTGAATCTCTTTTTTCACATTAGCTTAAGGACTTGAAAGTTACACCACTTCATATTTCTTTATGTAGATACATGACTGTTGCTCAGTGAGAAAAGGGTCTTAGGGTCTAGATCCTGCTTGCCAATGTTCTTAGTCACAAACACTTCACTGAAAAATAAACAGAAACATTCAGTGAAGCAGGACTGGGAAGCAGGATTCCTGTCACTCCCAAAGAAGCCTAATTCACAGCAGATCACAAAAGGAAATGCTCTCTGTTCTCCCTCTCACCCTGCAAAACTTCCTGCAGAGCGACCTGAATTCAGTAGCAGAGAGTAGAAAAGCCCAACCCAAGCCTCATTTAGCTACCCTATCCTGCAGGCTGAGGTTGGGCTCCTCTTGGGGCTGGGCTTGGACTAGATGACCTCCAGAGGTCCCTTCCAACACTAACAATTCTGTGGTTCTGCGATTTGAATTTACAACCCGCTTGCAAACACGCGTGTTACGAAATATTTAATGCAAAAATATCCGGCTGTCCTCTGAAGTGAGAGGCAGGATTCCAAAGCAAGGAGGCAGAGGAGGAACAGAACTGCAGTATACAGAAGAGTGCCAGTCATTTTGGAGCAGCACCTCAACACGAATTTTTCTCCTCTTTCCTCTCATCTCTTTTTCCCCCAACCCCAGGGCAGCTCTCTCTCACCCTCTACACCTTGGGATTAGACAACAGCTGACTGCAGCACCAGTGGTGTGAAATGCCAGCTACTGAACTAAAACACCTGAGACCAGGAATGCTCTGCAGATGCCCCCAAGCAAGTTAAACTGTGCCCCAGCCCCACTCAGGAAAGGTTATTTACACTGACCCTGCCTTGCAAGGAAAGTCCACTCCTTGAACACATTACCAAGACACTTGAAAAAACCAGTAATCTTTGACAACAAACTGCAAGTCTTCAAGTTGCCACTTAGTCCAGGAAGGGAGGAAAACACCAGAACCTTCTTAATTCCCCTTTTTTCCTATTCCACTCACCTCTTTTTCATAGTCTTCTCTTCAACACACAGAAATGTCAGTGTTATCCACTGACTTTAAGGTGAACTACATTGCTCAGCATTTTGCTTCCTTGGATTTGACTCTGTACTGTTCAACTTCCCTGTTCAATGTTATGGAATTTAGAACATCTTTATGTGGCAAAGTACAAATACATTTAATCCCAGAATTCTCTAATGCTAGACATGCACTTTAGCCTTGATATGTTCTATTTTCTGATTTAAGATATCCTGACACAGAATATGAGTAACTGTAAAGTCGTCTCAGTGTTCAAAATGATCTCATACCATCCTGAGACCCTTCTCATCACCCATTCCAGTGATTTCCATTACTTTATTCACAAAGAGCAAATGCACTGTGCAGCAGGAATAGTAAAGTAAAAAGCGAGGTCAAAGAAAGTGAGGCCTGTGACTACATAAAAGGGAAAATCTCTTTCTAAAAGACTAAGATTTTTCATATTCTAAATCTGTCCTAGTAACATATAACCCATACTCGAAAACACAGAAAGAATAAATATGACTAGAGAGTCAATTCTGCACACATAGAATTCACAACTCCTTGTACAGTTATCAGTTTTAAAACACTGTGTAAGTCAGTCCTGGTACTGAACAAGTAATGCAGATCATATGAGCTATTAAGGGAACTCTACCACTGCACTAAGAAAGAAGCTGCAATAGAAACTGCCTAAGTATCTATTAATTTTAAACTATATCCTCCTGCAGTTCATAGCATTGCATCAGAGGAAGGCAGAAAGGGAGAAACAAAGAAACTAGAACAAAAAAAATCCCACAACCACAAAAAAATCCCCAGCAAACTGGCCAAAGTCTCTCCAACCCAACTGACAACAACTTGAAGTAAAGGTTGTATTCATTTATCCAACCACTAAGATTCTCCTGCTGCTATCAAGGCACCAAGAAGAAATACCCAAATTGTTTCCTCTAATAATAGCAGACAATTCATAAGAGTTAAAAATCCATAAAATTAAAAAAAAAAAAAAAGGCATAGACTCTAGATCATTCATGCAGCCACACTGACAGAAGACAACCTCTAATCATAACCACTGATCCTGTGTATGCTGTGAATGAAGATCCTCCAGCAGACCACTCAGATTCATTGGAATAAACCACAGTTCAATGTTCACTATTTCTAACAGTTCTTATAGTTGCTTGTGAAGAGTTAAAAAAATGACCCAAGAGATTCTGGACATCTTACTCATTAAAAAAAAAGTATCATACAATATGTGCAAACTTTCATGTGCAACAAGCAATAATTGAGATCGGGGAATTAGAAAGTTGATGAAAGCTGATTGCCAGGAACTGAAGTGTGTATGTTTCCAAAAGGAAAAAACACAACCCAATCCAATAATAGTGGGATAAAGTGCATTACAAAAAGCAGTGCCATGAATCTAGTTTTTACTTCAGTGTGAAGAGCTGAAGTTCTGAATACATTTGGATAGAATGCCAAATAATTTCTCTTGAAACCAAAAATCTTCATCAACATGAGGCTGTTGAACACATCTTTGATTTCTGTAGGCACTCAGTATAATTTCTAAGATTATTAATCTCTGAGTGAGCAACTGCCTAATTCCTCACATGCAGACTAATTTTTCTTAAGCATGGTATCCTTACACTAAAGGCTAACACATTCCTGCAGCAACTGAGCTAAGGTTAGTTTAGATGCTTCTCTGGATCCTACAGACATTTCCTTCCCACAGTAGATGGAGGAATTTCCAAAGCTGAAAGCTATTTTGAGCAGCTTCCAGAGCCTCTCTTTGTCACACCTTCTTGACTGTGATTTCCTAATCACTATGCAGAAGATTTCACTGCCTAATTAAAGGACTGGTGCAGTGATGAAGATAAAGAATACAGAGCAGGGCTGCAAGCTAATCTACAAGCAAAACACAGGAGCTACTTGTCAAGAGTAAGGGCATATTTTATCGACAGCTGTGTCCAATAAGGATGAGTTATGTAGTGAAGGTTTAATATTAATGCATTTCAATCTTTCCCATTACTTACTCGTTATACATACCTAGGGCATTTCCAATTCTCTCACTCTGCCTTCTTATTGTAATGTAATTAACATTTTAACCCCTCTGAAAATCCTTGTTTTTACATCATCTCTGACTCTTACAGACAGTGCTCGACAGTGCCATAGGTGTCAACAGCTGCATTTTTGGCCCATAAAATGCAGGTGGGGTGTGTAAGTCTTGGTGACGAGTGAATTTGCAGGCCAAATCCATTATTTGCACAATTATTTAAAACTTTCTGTTCCTTTATATGTCTCTCACATATATGTGAAGTACAAATGTCTATTTATATCCAAAAGGATATAAATAAACAAACAGTTATAGATCACTAATATTATACACTGAAGATATTACTTACTGTTACGTAAGACAACTATTTTTAAATAATATGTGGTTATCAATTTAAACATCAGCATAATGTTCCTTTGTACAGTCATGGTTCAGCTCCCTTGAGAGCTGGGCTATCTCTGTCCAAGTCATCCACTCCCTCTGTGGAATTCTGCCCATTTATAAAAGAAATGTCACCTGAGAAAGACTGTCCCTCTACCATGGATATGGGAGCTCATTGCTGCCCAGTGAGGAGGAAAGAAGCAAAAAAAACATAGAAGAATAATCTTACAGCTGAAACCTGCAGTCTCTTCTACCTACCTATACACTGTCATCGAAGAGTATGAAACCAAATTCCTCCTCGTGGCTACTAATTGTCTGTTCTTTGTTTGGGGGCAACTAATTTGAGATGTGTGGGAAATAATCTGCAGGCATGAGCCTTCAAAACACCACAAACAAGGAGAGTGCTGCTATCAGCACATAAACATCTACACAACTAGGCTCAAGTGATGATTTTAAATTGTTGGGCGTCCACTGTCCCAGCCTGGGTTTTCCCTACACAACTTAAGAATAATAGTAATATGGCTTGAAATCACAGCGGTGTTTTAAAACTGAATTTTTCATATGGACATATATATTTTACAATAAAATTCTGCTTCACCACAGGCTATGAGGTGCTCATGATCTCTCCTCTCCCTCCTTCTGACACTTTGAAGGTTTTCAGTGGGAAGGGAGCTGTCAGGACCCCAAGTACATCTCACCTCCTGGGGCTTTGGCTAGCTGGACTCGAGGCCAACTCAAAGCACAGCTGGTGACCTTGAAAACAGACATTGAAAAGAAAGGGAGAAGAAACCTCAGTTAGGACTGAATTCTCCTTCTTCCCTTGGGAGCTGCTTTTGAGCAGAGCCTCTCACCCTAGATCCCTGTCTGAGCTGTGCTGCTGCTCTGCCTGAGTCCTGTCAGTGCCTGGCTGTGAGTCCTGCTGAGCTGGACACCAAACTGACCCAGTCTTGGCCCTCATGGTTCCTACAGCCACAGCAGATGATCACGACCCCTGGGTGAATGTGCTTACCATACCCAGGCCTGCCTGGCTTGCCGCAGTGGGACGGGGCTGTCCTTGTTGAGAGCTCTGCCCTGCCTCCTGTGCTGCCCCTAGCGGGTTTTCCCAACTCCAGCACCATCAGGCTTGACTCCAAGCCTCCCCTAGACCCTACTCCCCAGCCCACTACCCCATGACCACCCACGGCTCTGTTGCTGTTCCCCAGCTCGGGCTGCCAGTGACGCCCAGCCCAGCCCAGCCCAGGTTCAGCAGTGGTCTCTGGTGACACCTGGCAGGGCTGCCACTTCAACATCACTTGGCCAGTAGTAACAAGATTATTCCCAAAAGACTGAACTTGCAGATATGAAAGCTCACTGAAAAAAAAAAAAAAGGGTGAGAAGTAAACCTAGGTGTCCCATAGTTTGAGTATCTAACTGGGAGCCAGAATGGAAGGGGTGAGCAAGAGGGCAAAGGTTTTTTACCACCACAACAGGAAAAAAGACACAGTCACTCTCCTTTCCTGCAGAAGTAGAATCACAGAATGTTAAGGGTTGGAAGGGACCTTAAAGATCATCTAATCCCAATCTCCACTGCCATGGGCAGAGACACCTATCCCTAGGCCAGGCTGCCTTATCCAACCTGGCACTGAACACTGCCAAGGTTGGGCTGTCCACAACCTCTCTGGGAAACCTGTTTTATAAATAAAGAAAGGCTTCACGTAATATGCCCTGGATGTGTCTTCTCACAGTGGCAAAAGGTCCCCACGTTCAGACCTGACACGTACAAGCATCCCTTACACACACAAACATCCATGGTCAGTCAGTGACGGATTTGCCTCCTGACTGCCAGATCGGGCACCAGAAGCTATATCTAAGGATGGCAGAGTAAGTTAGGTACATGCTGAAAGACCTGCACTCCTGCAAGTATTCATGCCATCTAAACCAAGCCCAGGATTCCCTGTTCCGTAGAAAAGCCTGCAGCAGCAATACCCTGAGGTGCCCGCACACTGAAAAGGGAATTTCAGTCGGGACTGTAGGAGCTAAGGTGAGAGCCAGACACCTACAAATTAGGCATTACAATGCTAAACAGCAAAATACCTGTGTCCCTTTGAGGATCTAGTCACAAGATATAACAGCTGAAATACTTGGGAAAAAAGCACACGAGGAAATCAATAATTCCGTCTGTGTTCAGCGTGAAGGCCGGACTGTGTGCTGTAAATATTACATGCAGGATGGGAATGGTGAAGTTGGAAGGAAATACTGAATAGCAGCTCGCTCAGTACTCAGCAGAAGTTAAAGGTTGGGTGATAATACCAGTCTGTGAGCAGGTAATTAAAGACTGTATTAGTGCACCTGCCTGAAGGGGACAAATCAGCGTTGCACAGGCAATCTTCATCACAGTGTTTCCTAGGCTGCAAGAGCTTGCCTTGCCACCTTGAAGTAGCCTTGGCACATGTTAATTTTCATTCCTTTTAATGTCATATTATATAAACAATCCCTGTGTAAAGACTGACTTCAGATATTTGTACAAAAAAAAAAAAAAAGGAATTATCCTCTTTGTTTTATTTGAAGGATACATTATAACACCTTCCCCACTCAAAGGACACACTCTAATTAAAGATTGAATTTTCTCAGGATTTTAACTAAATCTGTCACTTAGCTTATGAATTAAAAATAATTAAACATAGGGTCTCATAAGAATTGCAGTTCTGCGCTTGCTCACTTCTGTCTAGTTCCTTTCACTAACAAATTGCTAGTTTTCCAGTGTTTGTGCTCTCTGCATAATTTGAAATAATGAACGCAGGTGGGAAAATTATAATTAAAAATATTATTCCCCATTATAGTCAGAATTTTGTCTTTCTTAGAAATAATAGTTATACCTCTCCTGTCTGAGGAAGGCAATAGCTTCTCTACAGGCAATTTTGTAAGGGATTAGCTGGTCCCTCCCTACCAGAAGATGACATCCTCTTCATTTGTTCTAAATATCTCAGAAGACACAGAGAGTTTTTGGGGAAGACAGCAGCCAAGTCTTGGTATGGTGTGTATGCTACCTGTGAGCAGCAACAGCTGATGTTCCCACTTTTGGGAGCGAGACTGCTCTGGAAGGTGGGCTGCTGTTTCATTAAAGAGTTTCACTGAACAGTTCATTTATTAAACACTTCTTTCATTTCATAAAAGACATGAAATATAGAACTTCTGAGTTTTACTCTGTACTGTAAATAATATAAAATAGAACCATGCAATACCTGCCCTCGATACTTTCTTACCATGTGAATGAAATCCATGGTTTCCACATCTATTCCATAGAAATGTCAGAATATTAAACCCAGATATCTGCTGTCCCAGTTACCTGCTACAAGCAGGATTAGCAAATGACCTTATTTCACCAGCACAGACATTCCCATTCACGTCATAAGCCTCAGCTCCTCTTGGCTGCTACTACTTCCCTTTCAAATCTCAAATATCCCAAATGATTGATTACTTTGCTGACTAACAGCAAAAAATGAAACTGTGACAAGAGAAGAAATAAATTCAGATGTTTCATACAATCCCTTTGACCTCTGGAGGTCACCTGGTCCAACCCTTTCCCTCAAGCAGTGCCACTTTTTAAGTGGCTTTTTTAATCAAGATGGCTTTTGACTGTCCCCAAGGTTTGAAACTCTACAAACTCCCAAGGAATTTCATCTTTGCTTATGAAAAAAGGAAATTAAAAAAAAAATAAATAAGGGAGCACGCTGGCCACACATTAATCATAACACTTAACCTGTGCATACAATGTCAATCGTGCTGATTTATCAGTGTCTATAAGGCTGAAATTCAGCTGCGTGTTGTTCTGCAAAAGAAGTGCTAATGTCAGGAATATATGCGGGAGTACAACGTAAATGCAGTCTCCACTTCTTCACAGATATTAATCTCAAAATTGCTTATTTATAAAGAGTAGTTAAAGATTCATAACCACTTGTGGCTCCATTTCTCCCCAGCTGACAGCAAAAATTACACACGAAACATAATTCTTGCTCAATTCTAAAGATTAATCCATACATCTGCCATCATACAAAGTATGCAATTAGAAAAATACGGAATTCTGAGTGTTTGAAAAGAGATACCACTCTTCAGAAATGGAATTTATTTTTCTGTCAAGTGCTGCCTTAGTTTAGAAATGTGGTTCATAAAAAAGTCATCCCCTCTATATCTCAGTCCTTATCTCTCTCATAAGATGAGTTAATGATGTCTTATGGCAGCTGCACTAACTTTTTCCTTCCCTCTGCTGGAAAAAAAAACAAAAAAAAAAGCAGTAGAATAAAAATAAAATAAAATAAAAAATTCCCCTTGCTTTCCTAAAAAATTATGGGGTTTTGTTGATTTTCTTTTTAACTTTATCATATAAGAATTTTCCATAGATTTTGCATATGCTTATACATTTCCCTCCTTTCCCCGTTATAATTACTTCCCATTTCCTTAAAACTGCTCTCTCAAAACAAGCATAAAAGTTCTTGAGGCAAATTTATGATAGTTCAAAGCTCATTCTTTTTTCTGACTGTCTTTATGAAATTGAGAGAAACGTAATTACCTTGGAGACCTCTAGCCTTCTGTCAAATTTGACTGAAATCAGCCAATAACTTCAGATATCTTCAGAGGAAGAGAGACATAAAAAGTCACAAACACTGAATAATTGTAGGATTTTTCCTTCAAAAAACAAAGCAAACCACTAAAAAAACCCAAACCAACCAAGCAAACAAAACCAGTGTTACCTTAACAAATAAAATGGAAACTGTCTTGTCTCTGAGCTGTGCTTCAAAAGTATGAATTTCAAAAATTCTCCTTACTTCAGGAGACAGTCATTCAAATTCAGTCAATTTTAATGAGCACTATGACAAGTCTATGAAGAAGATTCATTTTCACAAACCAGTCTGAACTTCCAACTTTTGCTCATGATGTTCTATTACTTTTTAATGCTATTTTAATATATGCCCTTAAAAAGAAAAAAAAAAGAAAGAAAAAAAAGGAAAAAAAAAAAGAATAAAAACCCCACCACCATTTTGGTGGCTTTTAAAACCACCCCAGATGTAGCAATTTTCAAAGAACTATTTTTTTCTTTCTTTCTTTCTTTTTTCTTTTTTTTTTTTTTGGAAATTCAAAGTTCCTTATCTCAAAGTAAAAATAACTTGTCTGAAACTCCTCCTAAGATTAGCTTTTGTTCAAACCCTTGTGCTCATAAATGACAGAAACATCCCAAAATCTGCAAAGATAAATGTCATCTTTTAAATTACTGAAAGCCTTCATTAAGCCTTAATATATGCTGTCAGTTTTAAACTAAATAATAGATGAGATTTTAACATAATCAGAAGAAAACTGCTGGTACCTGCCTCTGTTACTGTCACAGTTAAATTGACATGGTAATTTTCAAAATAATGCCTTCTCTAAATCAGTTAAAGACTGACAAGCACCCACCATTTAGGGAACTTTTCTTCACATAGATGGAAGTCCCTTACCATGAATTTACTGATATGAATGATCAAATATCTCTTCAGCTTGTACAGTGTGGGAATAAAATTGGGTGGCTGGGATAACCAAGTAAACAGATCTGAAAAAGTCAGAGTAACACTTCTATCTTGGAAAAAAATACCTTTTGGTACAGTAATACTTGGTAAGTATTGTATTATTTGATATTTTGTTAGTCATGGCTGGAGGGGAAAATCTATGATCATTTTTATTAAATTTTCATTTGGGGGCTAGATTATATTCTATGGTAAAAACCTACGCTGAGTATTCCATGTTCTGTGAGGAAAAGGGCTGCATAATGCAGACAACTCAACAGCTCAGGTCACCATCTGTTATCCAAAAGGCCATGCATAGTTCGCAAAGGAAACAAAAAAAAAACCCCTCTAACCAACCTCTGACCACTCCGGGGTCACGGCACACCCGCTGGTTTCAGGTACACTCCTCTCTCGTTCTCCACACCCACGGGCAAACCAAGCAGGGAAAAACTGCTTCGGCTTCTTGACTGATGGGCTCTGCTGTCCACCATCACACCAATCCAACCCTTTTAGATTCCTCTGTGGTTGACTGCAAGGACTGAGCATCACCCCACCACGACATCCTACCTGAACCCTTTACAGCAACACCAACCAGTGCGTGAGCTGATCCTCCTCCCTGGAGATTTCCCCACGTCCCTGAGTGAGCTGACCAGCTCAGAGCCCCAAGTGCCTCTACTCTTTCCTTCTTTCCTCTCCTCTGACACCTATTTCAAATCCTGCTGGCATTGCCTAGAACAAGAAATCAATGGCTGGCAGCTTTCTAGTGAGGGTTGGGCTGCACCTCTGTTGGTCTGAACTCCTCCTAAACTTGCCTTACGCAGCAGCTGAGAGCCTTTATGCAAAGCACCACTGAAAAAAAAAGACTTCTTGCATGTGAACATAATGATGGTGAAATGAAACCTAGTTATAAATAGTGGCAGAGGAGGCATGCCACCCATAAAAGTTTGGTTTAGGAAATGTTTCGTTTCTCTTCTGGAAGGTCACTGGTGAATGGTTTCAAAGCCTGTTTTGAGATAGTCGTGCTTTGTGCCTATCAGCTGTCACTATTAGAGACACATTTCATTATTTTAGCTGCAAAAAGGATTAAAATGGGATGTAATCATTTCAAGTGCTTCCCAAGTAGCTCAGAGTTCTAGTTCCTGGATCACTTGATAAAACTAGAGAAAATATTTGAACACTCAAGGAAGGCAACAGCACTGTAGATAATAAAATGCCGTGACTCATAGCCCTTTCTCAGTGTTAGGATTTATTTTCTTGTTTTGTAAAACAAAACAAGAAATGTACAACTGAAAACACCTGCAAAGATTTCAATCCCTCTGGGCTGAGTCAAACTCCCCTGGGCTTTGTCTGTGGAATTCGACCAGACCTTGAAGATGTGGAAATTCTTTCAGGTCATGCAGATGTGCCTGGCATCTAGGCATGAACCTATATAAAAATAATTTAAAAAACAACAAACTCCACCATCTACCTATGAAATGAAATTTATTACTCCATCCTCCTGAGGATTTACGGGCGATGACAAAACATAACACAGACCCATTTCTTTTTTCATCTTCCAAGGAAAATAAACAGGACAGACTAACTGAACAGGGGAAAAAGAGAGTTGTAATTCAAATAGTGGGATTAAGGTGTGAATATTCTTTTAAATCCAATTGCTCCATGAGCTTAAGCAGCTAAACTCACCATTAATAACCAAGATTCCTCCATGATTGGAGAGTAAAGGAAAAAACTACTTCTTAGACACTCAACTCTTCACTGACTTGACTGATGGGGCAGACAGAAGAGAGAGCTCTGGTGTGCATGTCTGCCTGTATTTGTATGTTCATGTGTGCACGTGTAAGAAGGGAAGCCTTGTACACTTTATTAGTAATCCATTTTTTTTTCCCCTAATACCATATGCTAAGATGAAAAGAGGCTACTCTGCTTTTGTTTTGGCCTCCTTACTCTGAAGTCTTGATTACTGTTGTGGTTTCATGTCACATCTATCCATGTGGCACGTACTGCATATATCCAGCATGAATATTTCATGAATATTGGGGAAGAGATTGCAATGTGAGACACAATGCATATTTCAGATGGCACATGACTGATGTCTTTGGAGATCTGGGTTTATTATGTACTTGCAACATTCATCTACTACGAGGAAGCTGGTCTTTCCCCCTATTGCACTGACTAAAGTCAAAGAAGGAAAACAAATGTGCATTTTGAATGTATCTGATCTTTTACTGAAACAATGAATTAATGTACTGTCATGTTTGTTTTCTACTTCCTTTCCCCAAAGACAGAGCACAGAGATAAAAACATCAAAACTGCTTTGTATTGGCTTCAAAACATAGAAGTTGCCTTTTAAAGAACTTTTCATGCCTCACATCATTATTAAACTTGGATTAGTAAAACTTGGTCTAATACTACATTTTTAAAGTAGAGCTTCTGCTATAGAAATGATTCTATCTATATCCCTGATTTTCTAAAGAGTATCTCTATTTTACAATCTCCAAACAAGTTCAAATTTATAAACAATGACCCATGTCTGGTCAATAAACAGTATTTAAGTCAGGAACTTGGATGAGCATTTGTTGTGATCTCATTTCTGCTGTAAGAATATCAGTTCTAGAAGGGTGATTTCCTTTGGTTTCTTCGTACCAAAACAAAACAAAACTAGAAACACCATCCCCTACCCACAAACTCACACAGATGATTTTGAAGAGGCTTCATTTGATCTAGAGAGAAAAAAAATATTTTTTTGGAAGCTCAGCGAGTTTCACAGTGAAAAGTTTTCCTCTAACAGATTATCTTTAAAAACATCTAATATAGCATCTTTGTTATAGCAACACAAATATACCTGCTTATTTCCTACAAATATTTCGTTTAGCTAGAGGAGTAATAATTCTATGTATTCCCCAAACCAAGGCAGCTCTAATGATAACTTTTAAGCTGTTTTGAAAAACAAAAAAGATAAAAACTTTCAAGAGAGTGTACAGAATAGAAATGACCCAGGGAAAACAGAACTGGTCTTCAAAAGCCTGAGAAAATACAGGTCTTTAGTGTCATCAAGTTTTTGCTGTAATGTTTTTAAAATTAACAGCTTGCTTTTCTATGAAAATATGTCTGAGCCATTTTTATGGCTTCTCTTGGCAACCTGTTGTACGGACGTCATGGATCAGATTGGAACAGGAAACCTGGGAAGAGATGGACACTCCCACATTGCAGACCCACAGAGATTTAAAATACTTTCTGTTCATTTGTTTGTTTGAACACCTTCTCTTTTATAGCCCGTGAAACCTTTTCCTCACTTGAGGCAAGTCCTGGGGGGGTTTTCACCTGGTCTCCAGAGGAAGGAGAAGGTGGGGGACGTGCACAGTGCACTGGTGGAGCTGCACGCTCTGCAGCTCCTCACCCACGAGGAACATTAGGAGCTCCAACAGCCCCCTGAGTTCAGCCCACATGCAGAACCTGGAATACCTCGCTCAGGAATGCACAAGAAACTGCGTGGGAAGCTTGAGCTAGCTCTGAGTTAATTCAAGAAGCTGATGAAGAAATACAAAATCAGACCATCCCAAAGAAACTGCTGCTTTCAGGTACGGATTTAAGCAGGTAGTGCATCTGTTCTATGCTCCCTCCATGTTTTCCCACTGCTATAAGAAAATTTTAGCACCTGGAGAGATGCTTACTTGGTAGTAAATTTTTGGATTCAAATAAATTCCGGGATGTTAAATGGAAAAATGACAGCAACAACTCAAAATCAAACGAACAGATTGCTAACTCAATTGGTCTAACCGTGAAACACCCTCCTTACAGTTTCTCAAACCCACTTGTTTCCCATTCAGTGTCAGAACTGGGGACATTTCAGCTTCTGTACCTCCATTTTTGGCCCTTATTTAAAGGGTACATATTGCAGGGTAGAAAAGGCTACTTTCCTCTTCCCTCCTTTCTCCCTTTTATAGATGTTGCAGTAAGAAAAAATAGAAAGCCTATAGCCTGCTTATAGTTCATTACATGTACTAATTGTATTTTAAATGTAGTAACCCTCTGAAATGAAACAATTCTGTCACAAGTGCTAATGTTTCTTGGTCTGAGAAATGAAAGGATACAAACAAGCCAAAAATATGGGTACATCTCAATTCGTTATGCACAGATGTTACTGAAAAATCAAAGCCACGTGCAACATTCAGAGAAAAAAAGTTTCTTAATCCTTCACAAGCAGACCTAGTAAATGAATAGCATGCATGGATGAACAAAAAAAATATTTCAGAAAAATTACATGACATAGTTATACGCCAGCATTTGTAGGAAAAAAAAAAAAAAAAAGCAAGCAGATATCCCTTGGAATTGGTAAGCCCTCCCCAACAAAGCAGCTAATTGTAATTTTAAATGAGGCCAGAGGTGTTGGTTACCTAAATGCCTTCCTACGTGGCAGCTGCTTGTTCACTGGTCTTGGTGGACAGTTCATCCCATCAAGGAGCCCACCACAATTACTGCCTTTGTTGGCAGCCCTGGCGTAGGCCAAGAACTGATCGGCCATCTCTGCTGCCTCTGGTGTGCAGCATGCTGATGAGGTTTGCTCGTGCTGTACTTGCTCGTTCAGTGCTTTGCTAGTTGATTTTAATTCCCATGCTTTACTACCCAGCAAACCTACATTCCCTTGAAAATATATATTCTTATCTAATCTTGTCTGCCTCAATTAATCACCGTAGCTTTTGATAGCATCCCAGTCCTTGAAACTAAAAATGGGAGGTCAGCCTGCACAAACCTCTATTCTTACCTCAGAAGTCAGAATTTGTTACAAAAGACAATGTGGAATGGCCAGCACTGCTAAATAAGAGATGTGAAGATATTCTTTAAGAAAAGGCAACAATGAATCATCCGTAAACAGAAGTGTCATGACCATAGAGACCACACAGTATTTTCCCAAATAGAGATGCTGTAACATACAATGCAAACACTCACAGATAAGTGAGGGAGAAGGGAAAATTAAGAAAGCTGAAACCTTCCCATTGTCTTAGTTCAGCAAGAGAAGAGAAAGAACGTGCAGCTCAGCCTATAGACACAAATGTATATAAAGGCTGATTGATCCCTCTGGTGTATTGCTGTTAACATCACTTTTAAAACTACACTTTTACTCTCCTGGGTGCTAGCATTTAAACCATTTCTGATACACATTAAGAAAACAGTGAACACACACATCTTATGCATACATCCACACCTTTATGCTTTAGATCAGAACAGGAAGTTTTGTGTTACTCCATGGTCTTGACCAGTAGCTATTAATTTTCTTGCTTTCAACTGAAATTCATTCTACCTGCACTGAAATCGCCAATAAAAATCTAATTTATGTGTAAATATAAGAGTGCTAGGTGACTGTGTTCTGTTTCATATGGGATTCTGAGCCATCACTTAAAGCATTTCTGATGTTCCCATCACTAGAACACCTCCAGTAGACTATGGCTATTTGAATAAATGTATGAAATATATGAAAATATATTCTTTAGTGATATTTCTCACGTTTCTCTTTCACAAGCAAAGAATAATTTTCAGAATAAAAAAATATATATTTTTTAAACAAGAAATACACATACTTGAAGCCTTTGTACTTGGTAAGTGGCAGCTGTAAAGATGTGGATTCCCTCCCAGTCCTCATGCTTCTGAGATAAGGGTAACAGCACATATACCCTCAGAAAAAGTGTGGTGAAAACAATTTGGTTGTCATATCTGAGTCCTTCAACTGCATGAAGAGTAATATACGTGGTTAGTATTACTCTGGTGAGTCTTGATTTTCCATACAGACAGCTCTGTGGTCACTTTCCAGTTAATGGTACATTTTAATTTACTATGACGGTTTTGGCTGTTGCCTTGTGAGTTATTTTATTATGCTAAAGATTTCCCATGTTAAGAACAAGTTTTTTTTTTATATAATCTTTTGACTTTCTCTATGTTCATTTGGTCGGTTACCACTTCTGGTTATTGATCATCTGAGATGGTCACAATTCTAAGCAAGTGCCCTCAATGAAATTGCATTGCAATAAAGAAAACAATGACACTAACTAGGAAACAAGTGACACTATTCTTGCCATTTCCTAATCTCAAATGCCCAACCACAAACAGAAGAAAGTAATATGAAAAAATCAGCCATGTTCAAATGCAAATAAATGCAGTTTAAAATATTGCCTTGGGAAAACAAAATAGTCTGTTAATCACTTAAAATACTAATGAAGTGGAAAATGACTAGAAAGATTAGTTTCTGTATTCAGTGTGCGGCACCCCATTTTAGTGACTCTGGAAAATACAAGGCTAATAAATCCCAGAAGGGCAAAAAAGTTGTTTTTTTTTATGCAAAACCAAACAGACCAGAGGCCAAGACTTGTATCCCCTCCTCGACCACAGTCAGGCTCTCTTTTACGCTCACTGAATTCTTCCTCTTATCTCCCGGTTCCTTTGTCCTCCTCTGTTTTCATCTGTTCACCAAGCAACTTCTGCCTCTTTTTGCCTTTATTTTAGGCTGCTTTTAACACATTTCTTCAATCATCATCCCAGATCAAAAAACAAACTCATATTCTTGCTTACTCAGTCAACTACTGAGTACAAGTAGCTGAGAGAATTTTAATGAGATCTTAACTTTCCTGACTATCTCTATGGTACCACAGTAACCAGGGAGAGAGGAAAGGCTTTGCAGATCTACCACTTCTGCTTGCAAGTGGGGAACCCTCCCCACTTATTCATCTCCCTGCTGGAAGTGATCATGAATTTTCCACCAGACACTTTCCCCAGCAGACCGTGCAGGTCTGTCATAACTGAGCCCCGGTACTCAACTGTCAAAATGAAATACAGAGTTAGGCCATTCCTGACAGTTATCCCCTCTGGTCCTTTGACATTATGTCTATCCAGCCCCTGAGGATTTTCAGTTCCCAGTCTTCTAAAAATCCCCCATTTCTGCTGAGAGCAGGAGTGGAACTGGTCAGCTCCCAGGCTCTGAGCCTCATATTGCAGCTGCAGCAGTGAGATCCCCAGGTGTCCCAGCAGCCTCACCAGGGCAGTCAGGAGCAGGAATCTCTTCATTTTCACAGAAAGATTTAATTTTCTCCATCACGCTTCCCCTTTCCTTTGCCTATTCTAAACCACGGGAACTATTGGTTTGGCTTCTCCTTTAAAACAAAACTTGAAAACGGAACCATTTGCTGGGGTGGCCCTGAGGTAAATCACCCATCACAAAGAACAAAGAAGCCCAGATGGAGGAGAGGAAAACTTCCTACATTGCACAGCTTTGTATGACACCTATTTAGAGTGAGAAAGAAAGTGGTGTCTCTTTCCCTAATCCTCCCTCCGCCCCCGCCTCGTTTCAGTAGCCAAGCCTTGAGTGCGTGAAGTTGCTTCACTTGCACACATCTGCTGGCAAACCTGGACGGCTGTCACGTAATTACTCGAGGTTAAAATAGCAGGGCCAGTAATAGAGATAGCAAACTAAATCTTGTTGGAGAAATCTCTGTATTCCTTCTGTCATGCAGAATCAACTTTATCAGTCATTAGCTTTGTAACCTAAGCTGCTTACCACACCTGTGGGGCTTTCAAATGGAACCAAAGGAGTTAGTTTTGACCTTTAAATGAATGGAAAAAGGGTACTGGAGAGGCATTTTCTCTGTTGTGTGATTGTAGAGCGGAGAAATTTTGCTAGAGTTCTGTCAATTTACTAAAGTTGGAACTCCTAGAAGGGTGTTCACTGTCAAAGCCCCTAGACTCAGCAATTGAATGCCCCTTTAGCTTCCCACACTGGATTTATTGATTCTTCTGTAATGATATTAGACTGCCTTCTCTACTAGAAAACTGAAGGATGCTTTTGAATGTTAAAATTGTTGATATTTTTAGCAGCTTAATAAAGACTATCGCTTTGTGATTCTTACAGGCAGTTGAATCCATTTTAATAAAACTCCGTAATACCAAAATAAACCACAGTAATATTTAATCTTATTCTTTCATACTGCATAACGAGAAAATATTCATACACAATTAAAATAAAATTGTTTAGGGTGAAGAAAGCATTTCTTTGACTGTGAACATGGTATGATAGGGAAACAAGTGCAAAGCTATGTGTTTTAATGGAACTGGAACAAGTCCCTCTGCAAGTTTGGATTTTGGGTCTAAGAAGAGATGAACTGAGTCATTAGGGAAACAGCAGCAAAAGTTCCTGTTGATGAGGTAGTCTATTAAGTGATGTGTGAACTAGCAAACTACTCTCTAGATGCTGAGACATGTATTAGTATCTGTCCCCCAGCTCCCTAAAAAGTAAATGCCAGAACAAAATTGCTTTAAGAGCCAATTCCATGTCACTCGTTACTTGCAAGTAAATTCTGCATCTTCCCAGCACTGAGATCCAGACAAGAGCTCTTTCTACTGATATAAGTAGAAAGAATTACCTCAAATGTCCTTCTAGCCAAGCTACTGGGAGTGAAATGCATCCCCCTGAAAAGTTGGAATTACGTTCTTCCTTCGTGCTTCCCGAAACAACCAGCCCTTAATCTGACAACCAACTTGACAATTTCTCATCTTGGGATGAGAAAGCATTTGATTCCTACAGGTTAGTTTCAAATCTGAAATCTGAAAACACCAAATATAATTTAGGTCAAGAAGGCTCCTCTAACATTTGTCATTTTAAGCTTTACTGCTTCTTTCATGACAGTTGGCCTTTGTACATCCACACTGTTGTTTCTCAAGTGATGTTTTTAGGGGTATGGTTTAGAGGTGGACTTGGCAGTGTTTGATTTACTTGGACTTGATGACCTTAAAGGTCTTTTTCAACCTAAAAAATTCTGATTCTATTTTGAGTGATTTTAGGTGTTGGTTTCAATTTGACAGCTGGAAAATTTTCAGCTCATCAGCTTATGGGTCCTTCCTCTCTGGAAATCCAAACAATGGTACCTTATTTAAGGCCATGAGAAGCAGACAGAATGATGTAACTACTTACTATTTCATGAAAATATCCAAATTATATTTTGTCACCTTATAAATGACTAAATTGAAAAGAAAATAAAAATAATAAGCAAAATAATGGAATTAGATCTTTAAGAAACTACTGCATCCTTAACTATGTTTCATGTTTCTGTGATACATTTATACCTCTCAGATTTTCTAAATTTAAAAAATATCTTTGAAATATTTTACACAACTCTCTGCATAACTGCCAATACCAATAACTTCACTCTGCTTGGTAGCTGCTGTCACAATTTTGTATCTGCTTTCATAAATCAAAAAAAATCTGAGATAAGTTAATCACTTCAGTTACATTTAAAACTATTTGTCTTACTCAAACTGATGTAAAAAAAAAGCACATAGAAATGTCCATATTCTAAATTATTAGAAGCATTTCAAAGATTTGTTTTGACACTTCAATATCTAATACAAGTTTACTATCAGAAAGGATTGTCACGAAGTCTAATGAGTCCTTATGGATTATCCTGAAAAAGATCATGGAACTTGAAAATTATGGTCATTTCCTTACAAATGGACAAATCAGAAGGTCTTTTTTTTTTTTTTTTTTTCCATAGTATTTTCATTATGCAAAAGCATCTTTTAAATGAGACATTATAGGTTTTTTTTCCATTACTTTAGTTTCATATTGGTTGGAATGCAGGGGAAATGGAGTTTAAAAAAAAAAGCACTACCTTTTTTATCTATGGTCTCTGAAACTTTAGCTAAACTAGCAATGATAATGCTTACATTCACTACAGCTGGGTAGCCTGTGGAAAGACAGTCGGTGCTTGGCTGAAATTCAAGTGTTTCCAGTTGGGTTTAAATATTACTATTGCAAAAAAAAACCCAAACCCTTTAAAATTAATTAGTAATTCAAAATACACTTTACTGCACGATTCTATAGTGTTTCCTCAGCGGTTTCAACTTTGGCTTATAAAAATAGAGACAGATAAAATTCATCAGGAGCAGTTAAATCCTGACTCAAAATAAACTTTGAAGGCAGTTCGAAACTAGAGTTGTAAGAAGGTCTCTGTTTAATACTGTATCATCTGCAACTCAACCAAAAACTTCAATTACAATTTTTGACCAGATCAAACTTAGTTTTAAAAGTTGTAATTTCTTTCTTCTCATCCTAACCTTTGCAAAGCAAAGGCTTATCCCTTCCTAATATGTTCCAGCTGATATGAAATTAACCGTGAAAAATTAAAGCAAAGGCAGAGAAAATCTAGATTCACAAAACTGGAGAAGATGATTTACAGTATCTCCAGGGCTGGGAAAATTAAACTGGAGAAAATTAAAATCAGAGACAGCTCGTGAACTTGGTAGTTATAATATAATCTGCAAATACCACTTCCTGCTATTATGTTTTCTTCTCACCCCTCCAAGAAGAAATACTACTTTTGCTCATCTTAACATGCATCTCACATCTCTCCCTCTCAGAATGAGAGATCTCCAGTTTTACTACTTGCTCTGCACCATATTCCTCATTCCAAAAATGGACAGTGTGAGAACAACTCAGTGAGAAAGTTGTGTTGGTTGCCTAATCATAAAGGTCAAAGTTTGTGAAATAATATCTATATTATGAGATATATCTTTCTAGTGGAAAACCATCTCCAGTTCCCCCTAAAATAAGGAGAAATAAAACACAGCCACAGCTTCCAGACTCTCAAGACAGTTCTAGCTTGTTTTATCACTAGTTTGCTGCCATCTCTGAGTTCCTTTGCATTAAAATTGCTCATAAGCTTCCCTGAAGGTATATCTATGCTGAACATAAAACCTGCCTAGAAGTGACACTGAACACTGAATCATCCCAGATCATTCACACTGCCTGTTACTCTGATCCCAGACTCTATTCTGGAATGAACAAACCAGCTCTTCACAAATGGACCTATGTCCATTTTTGGAGACAATTTATTCTCAGGTCTGCTCTCAAGACACAGTACAGGTGACGTTACAGGAAAATGCTTCCCGTCGACCCAAAAGAGTCTCTCAAATCACCTTGGCATATTTTGCTTCCTCAGACGTACTCCAGCCACAGCACAGAGCACCACATACTTTCATTTACAATGCAAAGTAAGAAGTTGGTCAGCACAAAAGAGCTCTGATAATTTATGCAGTGTGACCTTAAGCAAGAAACAAAAAAAGTTCCATCTCCAACACTGTAAAAGGTGGAGGAGACCCAGAGCAGAGTGACTTGTAATGTGGATGAGACTAGCATGCACTAGAGAGTCTGAACCATTACCATCTCAGCCCATGTGCAATATTGGCCCAGGGTGTGGGATTACTCCTTGTCCTTTTTACAGCTGCAGTGCAGACTTTCCTTGGAGAATTACCATGGAGTAGAAACTAGGTGAAGGAAAGTACTCAAACTAAACCACCCCATAAATATTGGCTTAACCCAAATATTTGCTTTCAGGGCAAAACTGTTTGCCAGCTCTATTGACTTTTCATCAGCTGATGATTCATTTTCCATGGAGAGTCCTCAGCTGGTGGGATCAGACAACTATGTTAACCTGTCAAAAGACTTTACTGGAGTGGACCGTATATTTTTTCTATTCTCCTTACCTAGTGCCCTTCCCATGAAGGCTAGGGCAAAAAAAGCTAGGTCACATGCAGCCACTGGAATCAAGGAAGGTGAAAAATTCTCCCAGATCTCACTAAATCAATTTTGTATATTAACTTGTCCCCAGAGAACACCACACAGCATGAACACATGCATATCCATGAGAACACTGCATTAGTATCAACCTTGGCCAAGTTATTTTTGCAGTGAGTAGTTACCCTTCCAGCATTGTCCAAAGCAAGACAGAAATGCTCTCCCTTTTCTAGTTTCAGATAACCATCTTGTCTTGCATTGAGACATGACATTTCTACAAGTGCCTACTGATGTTTATTTATTCTTCATTTAAAAATTAAATAGATTCGTAGCTAGCAATCTATAAACTGCTCTAATGACTTCTAGTTAAATAATCATCTAAATTTATTTTTCCAGCTATTATCATTATAAGCATTTTGTAATTCAGGTGAAAAAAAGTCTCCTTTTTTATATTGTCAACTTTATACGTTAGCAGCCATTTGTGAATGACTATTAGTCCTCACATGGGCTACCTAAATCTAATATCAAAAATCCATTGATAGCAAGTGCCCATAAATTCACCAATGACATGTGACCACAGTGTGTCTTTCAGCACGGAGGAATAGGAAGGTTAAACTTCAACTGATTTAATTTCAAACAATTTTTCTTAAGATTGAAGTAAAAGTTTAATGACAGAGGGATTTTAGAAGGAAAAAGGTGTGGAAATGAAATTAAGCTGTCCTTAGAGGCTGAAAGCTCAAAGAATTTTGAAGAAGAGTTCAGCAGTTGTCAATGCCAATAGAATTTAATGGAGTAGATACAAAGCAAAAGACAAAATCAATACCAAGGTGCTTGTGCTTCATTCCTTTGTAGTTGTCAAACCTTTGAAGTTGTTAAATAATGACTTATAGACTAAGAATGTCTACTTTGACATTTCCTTAATGCCATGTCAAGAATCCAGCTACTCACACTCAAAAAAAAAAAAAAAAAATTATATTATATGGAAAAGACACCCAACCTCAGAACGATATGATGTGAATTTACACCACCTGAGCCTTCATACTGTTTTTGTACAGTGCAAACAAAAGAATTAAAAATAATTTACAAAAACCCAGTCTTAATTTCTAGACAAATCTGTCTTTCAGACAGACACATAAACAGAACAAGAGGATCACTTTGTAGGCTCAAATCGTTGTGCAGCAGACAGAAGATCATTCTTTAAGGATCCTCCATTGAATTGTTTCTCTGAAGCATCTCTCACTCAACCCTGTGAGTCAGTCAATAACAGTCAGGGGTGAAAATGGCCCAGTCACTGAAGAAATGGCCTCAAGTTGCACCAGGGGAGCTTCAGGTTAGGCATTAGGAAACAAGTCTTCACTGAAAGGGTGGCCAGGAATTGAAACAGGCTTAGATACGGTGCCTGGGGACACATCCTAGTAGTGAACATGGTAATGCTGGATTATGGTTGGACACAAAAATCTTAGAGGTCTTTTTCAACCTACATGGTTCCGTGATTCATCTTTTACAAACCTCATACAAACCTCATGGTCCCTCCATGAGAACCCAGAGCATTCAAAACTGTGGGACAGGGAGACTTTTCCCTTCCCACTGTGTGCCTGCTCCCCGTCCCCTGAAGCTGGTATGAGCTGTGTCCCCATCTCCCAAACTGGGATGTGATGTAGATGAAAGGAGAACAAGTTTTGCTCCATGAGGGAGCTACTGCTCCCTGAGCCAGCAGCTGGGTGCTGTGTAGCTGGGGCAAGTCAACCCAGTGGTGCAAAGCAGGAAGGCCAGGTGAATAAACCAGAATGCAAATGAAGACCTGAACACTCCACCAAGTCACAGGTGGGAAACACTACGGTTTTGATTCATGAATCTTACCTGGTTAAGTTGCAGCAGCTGAAGAGGTTACTGTCCCACCCCTGAGCTGCAATTAGGCAGAACTTACAGAACTTTGCAGAACTTACTTTCTTAACTTGTTACAGCCAAATCCTGCAGGGATTCTCAGCCAGACCTCTCAGGTACCGTGGCTCACCGTCTCACCTATAAACTCAAAAGTCCTTTGGTTTCCCCTAATGCTACCATGGCTCTGGAGTAGAAATGCCACTGTTCCATCCTCCCCACTCCTGGGACAGAGGCTGTCAGCTGAGGGAGAGGGAGGACAGGCACCAGATCCTCTTCAGCTGCCCAGCAGGAATCAGCAGAACTCATGACTCAAAGCCCTCACTCTGACCCAGAAGCACCTTGTCTAGTTTAGGTTAATCTACTTTGTAAATTCAGTGTAGGTGTCAAACTTTAAATTCACCTTCTAACTCACCCTGTATTCATCCTATTATGTGGAAATAACCATGAAAGTAGTATTAATCATTTGAAATTTACATCAGAGTAAAAACAATGTTTAAGTTTTATAAATACTGCTGTTTCTATTAGCAATTTAAAAAATATCCTTTATAAAGGCATTGCATAAGAGTCTCAAGTTAAAGGAACTGAAACATCACTAGGATTCAATTCTGAATTGAAGGCTAAAATTGAAGGTTAAAACTAGCCCCTTCATTACCTCCAAAAGCCAAGGAGGAAGCAAAAGCAAAGCTGCAAAACATTTTCCCAGCCTTCTATGTGCATTTAATACCGCTGGTAGAATCTTGTAACTCTGACAGCCATTTTATTCCTTCACATATTTATGGAATACTGAGGAGAACAGATTAGGCAGATTTATTTCTTTTCAAGGTCACTCCTTTAGTGATCTGAAGCTAAAGCAAACGCTCAGACTTCCAGACTATTCTTGTATTCTGATAATTTGGATATTTAATGGATTTTAACTTTGACAAAACAGGCAGGATATTGGAAGATGAATATCTTTTTGGGAAGCCAATCACTTAATGCTGGAATTGAAAAGTGTGGTCTGTGTTTTGTTCTCTCAGTATTGTAACTCCATGACCTGTTAGGCTACGATGGGTCTTCATTACAAGTGCTCTGTGAGGGGTTTGAGCTGGAATTTCTGAACACGCTGTCACAGGGTTCAGACACAGGTACTGAAAACAGAACTGGCAAAACTGAAATTCAGCGTGGGGCTGATTTCGTGTTTTGGATGCCTGAATTTCATTAGGGCTATTAATTTCTTCCATGACAACACATAATTAAAACGAACACTTCCAGACATTGCTGCATCGAAGGTGGGTTTCTTTTTCTGCCACTGAAGTCTCATTTTCCTTTTAGGAAATTTTGTAGAAACACAAACTGATGGGAAGGAGCCTCCAGAGAATATTTTGTCCGCCAGTAACATGTATGGATGAGATGACTTGCTGAGCAATACCTTGTTAACAACTTTCAGGTTTTAAAGAAAAGTAGGAGGGGGTTCAGTTTGCCTGCTGCTTGCTTTAAGAAGGTAGTGTATAATCAAAACAAGATCTCCCACAGGAGAGATTCTTTAGCAGAAAAGGAAGGAAGGAAGGCATTACCCCAGACATCTGATATAGAGGGTATGACAAGAGGAAGAACAAAGGAACAATTCAATGCCTCTTATTCTTGCTGTAGCAAGTGCTACAAGGAATAGCAGGCAGGTTAGAGGACACTGCTGCTGAAAAACCTATTTAAGCAAAAGGACAGAGGTAGCTGGTGCAGGAGATGACAGTTAGTTGGCAAGGCATACATATCCTCATCCCATGCCACCACTGTTAGGCAAAGCTTGGAAATATTCCAGTTTCTCAGCTGGTAAGGACAGGTCTCTATTGTGTCTCACAGTAAATCTAATTTTTGCTGCTATGAACTTCTTTGAAGCACTTCCATTTCAGCCCTGTAGTTTCCAGAAAACAACCCAATACAAATGGTAACATATATGCAATGATCTCCTGCTCCAGAGGCAAGAACAGGGAGTTTGGGGTCATGTATGGATAATAACATTTCCATATTTTCTAATTCCATGGTTTATCACTGGGATCTTGTTGCCTCTGCCAGTTTTTTTGTGCCAGTCAACAGATATTATCAAGAATATGTGATGATTCCCTTGACCATTTAATCTGATATTGCAAATTAGAGTCCTGTAAGAGATTTCACGATCAGGGAGTTAAAGAATACAATTATATCAAAACTGCTGCACATGAGGCTTGAAAAGCTCCACATTTTGGAAGTGCATGGGAAGAAGTGCCAGCAGAGCTGTTACTTTCTTATGGAAAGGAAGGAACCTTATGAATTTCTTGTTAGGCTGTGAAGCAGCACAAGTAAGGGAAGAATTTTGAGTCCTAAACTGATGTATAAAATGCTTGTTTATCAAAGCTATTAACTGAAATAAAGTAAAATTGAAACACTGTAAGCTATCTGATCTCTTGCTTTCATCATTGGCTAGTAGCCAGTTAATTACAGCAAGTTAATAATGTATTAAATTTTGTTTGCTCAAGTTATCAACAGTTTTCATTTGGTGCAAATATTCAAGTTTTGTGGAAGCTGAAGCATCTCTGCTTTATCTTTGCCTTATACCATTTGCAAAGCCAGTAACTGGATAACAGAGTGTGACTACATGACACGGAAAAACAGCACAAAAGCAACTCTGACAGAACGTCAGGGACAAACTTTAATCTGTGACAAAACTACACATTTAACTTACACATTATAACTGATACTTTTGTAATGCCTCAAATAAAATTATTTCTACAACAATTATAAAAGACAGCCATGTATAATAATAGGTAATTTGCCATAGCAGACAAAAATCTCTGGAATGGGCTGGAGGCTGAACATTAGTTCAGACTATGCCTGGCTGTGACTGAGAACACTAAATTGGAAACATTTTCCCATAACTGTCCTTGAGAAATGGTTTTATATACTCCCCCAAAGGGAAGAAACTTTACAAATATAAGAGTTACTGAAAACCCCAGAGGGCTCTTTAGGACAAAGTAAATCAGGTTTTAAGAGAATGGGCTAAACAATAGATAAAAAGGAGTTTAACTGCTCTGCTGACCAGGAGGATAGATCTTTTCTATGTACTTTACTCTGGTTCAGAAACCTATGCAAACACCAAACAAAACCACAATTACATGACATAATTCAGTTCCACAAACGAGCGCTGTAATTTGATCCTGGAATGCTAAATATTTCATTTGTTACTATAAATATCCAAAGAAATAGTTTCAATGGAATATTTCTGAACTTCCAGTCACAGTAACCAGCTTTTCCCTGGCTCTTTTTGCACCGCCCTTTGGTAGGGTATGAATTCCATCATCGCATTTGCTTCTTCCTCCTTCAAGTCCTGATCTAGGATTCCCTGTTAGCCTCAGCGCATTCCTAATTCTCCTCCTGCCTTGCCGTCGCTCCTGTGGCATGTTGTTAAACCTGCCTACCTGCCAGGATGCTGGTCCAGTCCCCCAGTTCCCTCTTTTCTCCAGCCACAAACTCCCCTTGGCTGTGGAGTCGACTGCTGCACTCAGAGAAATCATTCCCAAATGCACCTCACCGACTCCACACAATCTGACATCTCCAGCTGCCAAGCAGCAAATGTGCATTTGATGATGGCTTAAAATGTAACAATGTTCTGCCTCTGAAGTGAAATAAGGGATGCTAACAGTCCTTCTGTTTTATTTTAATGCTGTGTCCGTATTTAAAAAGTCTCATTAAGCAGCACTGCACTTTTCCTTCTAGAAGGATGACTGTGCAATGCTTTTTTCCTAAGGGTTTGACAAAAACACACAGGAATCACCTTTATTTGTGAGATTATCTCCAGGATGTTCCTTGTACAGTGTAGGTTTAGAAAATAATTTATATTTCATTTTCACAGATCTGTATTCCACCTGACAAAAAGAGGAACATAAAAAGGCACTGTTTGTCTATATTATTTTGTTGGTTTGTTTGGCTTTTTTTTTGTCACCTCCATATAGCACTGTAGACCTGTGATCCACTTGGGGCAAAAATTCTGGTGATATATGAAGTGAAGGCATCTCTAAATACTAAGAGAGTGCTGGATAGGATGGCAGGTTTGAACAATGAAACAGAAGGTGAAGAGCTGACAGCTCTAAGGAGAAAGAGATCACTTTACTCAGTACAAATATCCAGCCACTGTGGCATCAAAATAAAGCTACTTGGAAGAGAGACAGATATGTCCTGGGGTTAAAAAAGAAATTTAATTTACCTTATTCTTCTTAGGATACTAATACTATAAACATTATCACTATTATTAAGTGGGTGAACTCCACTCTAAAGCATATTTGAGAAAATTTAAGGAGACTTAAATTCATTTGCTTTCAGAGTTTCAAGCTAACTGCAATCCACTCATTTGTCACTTCTGTGTTAACTAGTCTCCTACCTGTTCAAACACAGTTCCAAAAGCTCATTTTACATTCCTACTACATGATAATTATCTGTTGAAATCTGTCTTTATGACCAGCAGGAGATAAAGTGCAATCACATTCATCCAGAAGCATTAAATTTCTCCCTTCCTCTCTCAGTACACTAGATAAAAATACAGTGAATTTTTACTTTCATTTTAGGGTAATTTTAATCTTTCGTGTTTCAGCTTCTTCATCACCTTAATGGCCCGGATCTGTTTTTGGAAGAAAACATCGACCTCTATCCACAGACTACTCTGAGAAGTTCCCTAAAGCTACAGTTTCTGTACCAGAGTAATATGGTGTGTTTACTTCCAGTAACTGAACTGATTTTAAAAAGAAATGAAAATGCATCGGTGAGGACAATGTGTGAAAATGTGGTTACTTTTGAATCATAAACTTAAAAAAACAATGTCCCAAATTCTCTAAAATAACATGGTGCATTATCTTGCCTGCAATAGATATCACAGAGAAGCTTTTTCCAAAACCTATTAGGTTTTGGAATGCAATAAATACTTTTTTTTTCCAATTAAAAGTCCGTATATGTTTGAAACAATGCATGAGTCTGTCTCTGTGATTTCTCAAGTCACAAAAACAGATATTTTATTGGCCAAGACATTTTTTCGTGGCCCTGTTTAGACCTCAGTTTCATGTAAGAAGATGTGGGAGCCATGCAGAACATGCTGGAGGAGAGGCAGACTAAACACTTGCTACAATATTTAGCTCTGTATGTTCCAGTTACAATATTTTGAAATTAAAAAACATTAATTCAAAAAGAATCCTTTGTGTTCCAGTTACAATATTTGGAAATTAAAAATACGAATTCAAAATTTAGGGGTATTGCAGAAACTCAATTTACAAACCCAATTTCTCTACCACTGTATCTTCCACAGTCTGATATTATTTACAGCTTTGATGACAAAACCAGTGCATATTAGGAAGGCATTGCTGTATTTTTTTTTTCCACTAGTAACAAATATTGGTGGAGAATACAGGCAGTAAGAATTTAAATAAACTCACAAGTATTAAAACTTCTGGAATACCAGAATGCCTGAAGAAGAAAGCGTTGTTTGTACTGACTATGTAGCAGGGAAAGTACTTATTTTTACTAATTTCATCTACCTCTGAACGTCATGAATGAAAACTTGCATCACAGAGTTAGCTTGCCAAAAACACCGTATCAAATCTCCAGTATTTTCACATCTTTAGATAAAGTAATCTGGAAATAATTTATTTCCATAACGGGGAAATGTGTTCGTTTAAATTGCGTGAATTTTAGTGTGCAGGGATTTTTATGTGCCAGTTTTGAATGAAACTGTTTAATGTACATAGTCCTTAGAAAAGCATAGCTTGAATATCATAATAGCTATAATTTGCATTTGCATCACATAAAGGTGTGCTAAAACAGAGGTGAGAAAAATAGAGTTTAAATTTGCCAGTTCCTGCTCAATTCAAGCTCACATTGAAATAAATACTACTAAAATAAAAAATGCATAAACTTCTTCTGTGTTCTCAAGTGTAAAAGCCAAAACACAGAGTGGCCTTTCAAGTATTACTGAATTTCTTTGATAGCCCAGAATTTCATATACCTCCTAAGCATGCAAAGGAGTGTGCAGCCAAAACAAAACCCATTATACCTAAAGATTCACAGCAGATCAAAAATAAATCCCCAGCCTACTGTAAAACAAAACCAGAGGATGAGACAGTATCAGAAAGACAGAAAAAAACATGAAAAAATGAGAAAAAATGAAAGAAAGAGGTGGAAGGGAGGAAGGGAAGAAGGAAATGGAGGAATGGAAGAGAGAATGAAGGAAAGAGAAAAGCAGGGAGGAAAGAAAAAAGAAAATAAAAATTTGGGAAGAAGAGAAGACTCAAAAGAGGAAAAGACTACAAAGTGAAGTCAAAAATAGCTTATGTATCCACAAGAATCTCATGACTACATTAGAACTAATGGAAGCTTGCCAAGGCTGGCACAAAATTAGTAATGTTATCTTTCTTCTCAATAGTGGTAGCCACCACAAGTAAAAGGTGATGAGAACTGGAAGCCTTCCCAGAATTTAATTTCCTCAGGAAAGCACTCAGTAGATAATTCTATTAAATTCTAAAATGTTGGATAAGAAAAATATAATCCCAAGTTTAAATGACATGTCTGTATAGACTGTGCAAGGTGATTTATTTTTTTAAGTAGGTCAAAACAGTAAAAGAAAAATGGCTTAAGCATCTGAGAACAATCATCAGGGGTCTCAGGAGATAGGGAGGGAAATGGAGCACATTTGGGTTCAGCATTCTCTTCTGAAACTTGTAGTGTTTGTCCTATTTAGAGGTGGTTTGTTTAGGCAGGGTGAGGGTGACATACAGTGAAAGGATGCAGATTCATATTAGAAACGTGTCAAATGGCTTATTAATGAATGAAATATAGAAAATTCCTCAGTATGTGATACTAAAAAGAAAATCAACTGTATTTGCAAGTTGTAACAAATATCAGTTTAATTACAAGATGTAATACTCTAGAAGGACTCTGCTGAATTAATTTTACCACTTGGTTCTAATTTTAACAGGTGGAAACCACAGATAGAGGAATTTACCATTAACTTATCCCTCTATCTATTTATCTTTATGCATTTGTGCCTGGATGGTGTTCAGGAACTCCTTAGAAAATAACACTGAATGGGAATAAAAAATATGAAGTGTAAATAGCAAGTGAACCAGTCACATTTCCACTGGTAGCAATCAGGTGTGCTGTGAGGTTGGGCAGCAGAACTTACCCATGAGGAGACATTGGCTACCTGAAAAGCTGTATCTGTACAGAATCCACTGTAGGTTCTATTTTTTTGATAAAGCAGAAGCTGAAGTTCCTCAGTAGTTTCCAAGTTCAAGACTATTTCCCAAAGAACAGCCCAATGTCTGTGCTTGTGTCCAGAGAGAGATGTGTGGAGGAATTATTTTTTTCTACCTTAAGACACAGAAAAATCCCCACAAACCACTGCAAGATAAACAATGCAAAAAATCAGACTTCGCTAATACAGTTTAAAACAAACAAAGGCACAGTAGGAACCCCAAAGCCAGAAACTTCTTCTTTAACATTCTAGGAAATAAAAATATATTAAACATAATGTGCAGACTTACAGTAGAAGCTAGTGGTTTCTATTTTTCAAAAGAGACCTATTGTCTTTCAAACAAAAATCTATTTCCTCTTTTCTCCCAAAAAAAGTGACTCATTTTCAGTTGAATTTCTCCTTTCATTCACCCCAAAGATTTGTTTTATAGTTCATAAATTGTACAACCCTAATGCATAAAAAATAGTCCTGCAAATAACCAGGTCCTGAACAAAGTATAAAAGAGATACAAAGCCTGATGAAGTTTTTTTGTTATACCACTATAACTACACTAAAATATAATATTTAGTTCTCAGTTAAGAGGTGTTATCTCTAGAAAAACTCATAAAAAAGTGCAAAGTAAGAATAGTAATTGAATTCTGCAAGTCCTCCTCTCAAAGCATAGCAAAACATTTAATGAATAATTATGAATTATCTCTAAGACCATCCTGTAGGTTAATTTTGTGTAATGACTTACAAAACCAAGTACTTCTGCCAGAATGTAGAGTTTATGGACTCAAAATACTTCAATATTTTTGAAGTATAAAATAACCTCACTGAACAAGGCGCAACAATAGGTAGAGAGAACAAATAGTGAAGCAAAGTTACATTTTCATGTGACAAAGCAACAGAAAAGAAAAAAAAAATTCAGAAAAAGGTCATGTATAGATTTATCATATGTTCAATATTATACACATATGTATAGACATATCATAAATGATACCTATGATAGAAAATTTTATTTGCTTTTATCATCACAAAAGACTATCAAATTAAAGGCAAATAGACTGCTGCCACTGAATTGACAGGGATGCTTTTTAATTTCCTAAATTCAAAACCCTGTCAAAATTTAAACCATAGGATTTAAAAGCAAGAGGATATTTAAATATTTACGGTTAATACAACGTAGTAAGATATAATTAAACTAGGAAATTCTAAAAAAAATGGCTTTAAGAAGTGAAAAGGTAATAGGATGATCACTACATATTTAGGTTCAATGGATGAAGACTGGTATGCATCAGTGGTTCAGAGAGGAAAGACAAGGAAATCTGGAGGAAAGGGGGAATTAACCTCTTCAAAATTAATACAGGACAAAGTTTGCAGTAATTTTTCCACATAATATCACTACAATATCAGAGTAGTGCAAGTTGGTTTGAATTTTTAATAGCAACATATTTATAAAGAGACAAGCCAGTAAAACAGTATCTCATTTTTAAGACCAATCTGTGACAAAAAGCACTAAAAGAGAAGCTGGTAAAATACTATAATGCACATATCAGTTTACAAAGTGCTATATACAGCACAGACTGTAAAAATGTTTCCTTGACCAGTTTCTGATAAAACCATCTATTCAAGTTCTGGTTAATTATACAGGAAAACTAATGAGGAAACAGTATCTTCAGTAATTAACAGATGTAAGTTTTGAAAGCACACAAATGTTTTTGCAGCAATAGGCTTCTACATAGAAAGTATCTCTATAATCTTAAACTATCAAATTCTTATTTTCATAGTTTTTCATAGGTTCTTTATAGTTTTATGTTCCTGAAAATCTAAGACTGATAGGATTTCCTCTTCAAACACACTTCTTCCAAAAGTATTCCTTCCTTAAATTTATGCTTCATTTTTTTTTTAAATGTGTGTTCAGGGCATGGGTGTGTGTGGTGGGTGTAAATAAAATCATTAATACAGGTATGCAGAGTACTCAGTTAAATATAGACTATATCAGTTATTTCAAGACTGAACCTTAGAAGACGTGATCTGGTTATTATTTGTCTACCTCAGCACATACTAAATCTAAATCCTAATACAAGGAAGAGGTAAAAAATACCCTTCTTTCCTCCAGGACCCAAGAATGGAAACATGGCAAACAAATGAAAACCAGTAATTTCTATAAAACTTCCTAGAAAAACAGAGAAATCAAAATATTGTAATTTGTAAAGGTGAAACTTGGAATACAACCTTTAACAGAAAGAATTCAAAAGGTCCCATTGGCATTAATCAATACTTCTTAATTACCTTGTCATTCACTGTGCAAGAAGAGAAAAGTTTGAAAAAGTCAGTGTATATCACTTGTGCCATTACCGCCTAACACAGAAAAAACCCATAGTGACATTTGCTAAAAAATTAAATGATTAAAATTCCTAGAGTTTTTTTTTTCTAAAAAGATCATTATTAAGGAGGATCTGGGACCCTGGAGACTCGAAAATCTGTCACATCAAGTACTTTCAGGTATATTTTCTGAGAACTGAAAATAAACGGTACAGTAATGAGAAAGTCAGTGCTCCTGTTTTGCTGCATCCACTACCATATTGACTTCCTAAAATACTCCTGAGAGCATTGAGTTGTTGGATAACATGGAGGTCATCAAAAATATATTTTATTATTCCTTTTAAATCTAAATCCACTCCTTAAAAGCTACAAAGGCTATAGCAAGGCTTATTGCACATATGAAATAAACACCTGGAACATCGCAAAATGTGCTTAAACAAACATTTTCCCACCTTAATAAAAAAGCAACTTTGAGAATGAAATAATGAATTATGTGGCATTTGGGGTTTATCACTGTGAGGGTGGGGGAGAGGAGGAAATCACTTAAGAGTGAAATGATAAATCAGTCTTATGCAATATAAGATGGTTTCAATGCTGACTTCTGCAAGGCAGAGAAAACTTTCCAATTTAATTCTCTCTAATCGCCTGCCTTAGTTAATACTGTTTCCTGACCCTTTACCATCAAAAATTGGAAAAAACAAGTCATCTTGCTGCCAGGGAGTAAAAAACACTGTGCACAGCAGAATACCAATTCAGCCTGCAAAGCTGGTACCATTCCCACTTGTTGTCTTTTTTCTTCTTCTGGTGAAGTACATCCCTAATGGAGACCACAGAAAAGCACAGTAATTTGCTTTTCATATGAAGCTCCTCAGCTCACTACTATGCACAGCAAGGCCAACTGCAGCACTACTGGAATGCTGGCATCGAAATTACCCCCTTTCCTTCACCTCTGCTCATTTTGACAAAATAATGATCTGCAGACGACCAATAAAGGGCTTTTATTTTATTTTTGGGGGTTTTTTCCCAAATAATTGATGATTGAATCTACTCTTGTTACAGTTTACTGGGAGTTGATATAGGATTACAATTTAAAGAAAATGTATTCACTGAAAGCTTCCACACAGCTGGACTCCCTGTGTAGTATTGTAACAATCTGAAGCCTAGGGTTAGACTACAAAGACTGACTCATTTGCTTTGTTAGAGACACAATTTCATATTCACTGCATTCACTGACTAAAATTCACTTTTCCATTATGGCAAAAAATAATGGTTATTAATTACCCAGGCAAAACTTACACATATTGCCTCAGTTTTGAAGGAGTTGATAAAGCCTTCCCCCTGTTTAACACTCAGCATTATGTTTACTTTTCAAATTACCTAATAAATACATTCTCCAAACACCTTAAGTAGCAGCATAATTTCGAATTGCCTTTGAAAAGCAGAAGCTGATTTAGTGTTATCATTCCTTTCTATTTCTGAAATAATTGAGAGCCTTCCTGGGAGCACTCTCAGTAGTATTTACCTTTTTTTTTTTTTTTTTTTTTTTCCCCCCCCCCCACTTAAGCTGAAAAGTTGTTAAGGTTGAATTTCTTCTTGTTTGAAAGCTGAGCTGCCTCAGTGACAGGAAGGATTTTTTTCATGTCAGCCACAGGAACTGAGGGGCGTGCACAGGTGGGAGGGGAAAGACTGTAAGGCTGGTGGTGTGAAGGGGAGATATAAACCCTAAAAATCAGACCGTGGAGCTTCTATCAGGCTAACAACCCCCTTGGTCCAGACAGAAAAAAACGTAATCAAAAGAAGCTTTATGAGAAACATCTCTCCAGCCTTTGCCAGACAGGTGGAACAGATGGGAGAGAAGCCTCTGCCCCTCATGCCCAAATAATATTTCTCCTTGTAATGACTCCCTCAGCTATGGACACAATCTATTTCATAAACAACAACAGAGCTCAGGAAGATTTCCTTTGAGCATAATTCCTGTGAAATCATTGCTCTGGCTTTCATCAAATAGTTTTTCAGAGAACAGTTGTAACTACACCCCACAAGGACCTGAGGTGCTGGACCAGAAGGAAGTCATTCAGTTTGTGACTGCACACCCTTGGCACTGGTGTGTTTAAGGTGACAAAGGAAGCATTGATATGCATGGGTTTGACGATTAGTATGTATTATTTTAAAATAACTTAATAACCAAGAGCAAAGTATGAGTTTATGAAAATAAAATACAAGGCTAAGAAATGGTCCTCTTCATAAATCCAAAAGCCATTAAGATCAGAAGCGAGCCACAGGCAGAAAGGTTTGCATAGGTTTCTCTATTATTCCTCTAAAAGGAAGCACTACTGTTTTTTATTAATGCTACAACATTAAAATCAAAGGCATTTTAAATAAATATGAAGAACCTTTTCCTCTACTTTGTGAAATGCATAAAACCGTATTATTAAAAAAAAAAAAAAAAAGGAAACATTTTCCTAAGCATTTGTGTACAGATATAAAAGCCTTGCATACTCATGTTCATGGGCTATTTGCACTAAATTTACTAAAGATGCCAAGCAGAGACAGAATATTCATTTTTGGAATATAAATCATCGAGGGATGAATAGTCTCTGACACTCTCTTGGGTTTATGCTCGTTGTTGGCTGTCTGTCTCAGTGGCTTCCTGAGACTGATGTTCATACCACCTACTGCTCCTACATACTTCTCCAGAGTTGCATGTGAACCTTTGGAATCATATTTGAAGGTGCCAGAGACAATAGTTAATTCTCCCCACTTTTCCACTCTGCATGAGGAATCTTTTACGCTTGCTACTAAAATATTTTTCATTTCAATAGGCAGAATTGATAATTTCTCAGAGAATTTACTTTGTTATAACCTGAAAATATTCCAGCGTATTATATAAAAAACAAACAAACAAACAAAACAAAACCAATTCAATCCAAAATAAAAAAGATATCTGCAAGAGACACTTGAAAATTGAAGCCTCTGAACCTGGTACTATACAGAGCAAAGGTTTTTCGAGGAAGAACTTAAAATTGTTGCAAGAAGAAATACCAGCCTTTTAATGAATGCTATTCCATCAATATTTCAATATAATATAAAAGGAAAAGTTGAAGAATATTTAAATTTTCATGAGAAACAAATGACAGTTGTTAGAAGAAGTAGAACAATACCTCACAAGCAAATGCTTTTGGGGAAAAAAAGCACAAAGTTTCATATGAATTATGTTTTGTGGAACAGAAAAACAGATTTAGAGTGATAAGGAATATATTACCTGTAAAGGGGGGTAGCACATTACAAAGTTTTGAGAAAAGAATCTCTCTTCTAAGAGACAAATAGTACTCAATATTTAAAATATGACTGCCTTCAAAATATTTGTCCAAACCCAATTACAGGTCATCAAGCAACTATAATTTGTGTACCTTCCTTTTCAATAGCCTCATTTTTATGTGTTGAGAAAGTGCTCTGACAGTCAGCTATCTACTTTTTGTTTATTGCTCTTGCTCCACTACAGTTAATTCAGGTGATGTATAACTCCTCATGTAAATAGACTCTTTTCCCATGTCTTAACTTCCAAATACCTTCATGATGCTGTCTGGGACATCAAAAGTAGTAGTGATAGGAAAATATTACTCAGCCCTACCCATCACTTGAAGAAAACAATAGTTTGGTTTTCACGCTGTCAATTAATGAAGGAACAACATCATTCAGGCAGCATGAAAACTGCCCACAAAACTCAAAATTTGTGAAGTGGATTATGACTTTTTGAAAAGCTGTATCTTCACAGAGATATTGAGGAACTGCTGCCTGACAGCAGAAGAACAAATCTTGGGACTGATCCCTCTTTTGTGAATGAATACGTCATCCCCATTGCAGGGAGCAATATTATCAGCTCATTCCATTTTGATGGAGTGTCTGGTGTGCCTTTCTGTCCTGACACTACTATTTTCCACTGTGTGTTTGCCTTTATCCAAATAGCTTAGACTACAGCCCTGTTTTCTGAGAAATGCAAAGGCATCAAAACCTCTTTTAAATTAACACTAGGACTACATAAAAGTGAACATGAGAATGACAATTTAAAAGCAGTATGCATTAAAAATGCACAAAACATTATTTAATATTCTGGAAATTAAATTGCATAGAATTAGAAGAAGGCTCTCTCCTCATTCAATGAATTACAACATTAAAAAGTTTATAATGAAAGCTACTACTACTAATAACAACAACAATAAGGAACCAGAAGCCAATTGCTGAGTGATTCTGGGAGTGGTTCTGTGGCTCAAACAGAGAGACTTGGGGGTATCTTGTCCAGATACCCTAAGCAACCCAACTAAGTTTAATTAAATGCTGCCAAAAGAAAGTTCTGCAATCATTTTGTTTGCTTGTTTATTTTTCTGGAGGGTTATGTAAGCATTTACCATCTACTCCCTTTAAAAAGCAGATTATTTTGTATTTAAGCATGCCATCTATAATTTTCCTTCCTGAACTGTAAAGGTTAGTTTATTTTCTGATTTTGACCCACAACATTATTCTTAATTGCCACTATATTTTGGAGTGTGGAAAATCTTTTTATAAGACTCTTAGACAATTAGGAATTATTTGATGTCAAAGAGGGTTTCTTGCTTGATCTGATTCTTTAGATGCTATTTCCTCTTTCCCAAACTGGAGGTTGGACGAGGATTTTTCTATTTTCAAACAGCAGTGTAAAAACAGACAACACTGTCTAGAAAATACTCATTCAAGTTAAATTTAATCTAGTAATATGTGCAGAGATTCTTTATAAAAATAAAAAAATAATAATTTAAATAAAAAAAAAGGATCAGAGGTGAAATGAAGCCTTGTTTGCCATACATAAAAAGAGAACCAAAGGACAGTGGAAATCGAATAATTTCTTCAAAGTGCCAGACCTTATCTAAATCAAGAGAGGAGTAAAATTGCTTGCCTCTTCAGCAAGGATTTATTTCTCACCTGACTTGGTCGAAATACAGACGGGGAAGAGAACAAGATCCTGAACTGATACACATCCTTATAGCTCCACCAAAGTCAAAAGAGTAAACAGATTTCACAGCATCTGAAGATTAGCCCTTAAGAGATCAAAACTTAACAGGGATGAAAAAAAACCCCCATAACTTAATACCTTTAAAATCTGCTCTGCTGGAGTTCTACTCGTAAGACAGATGGTCTGATCATCGTGTCACATTAAGCACTGGCTCGAAAGAGTGACTTCTTCCTTGCAGCAAACTGCTCTCTTGTCCAGGACTGAAACAGTTACTCTGAGACAAACCAATTAATCATAAAACCTCTTTTGCTTTGGGGGTGTCACCTCTCCACTCAGTGCTCTGCTTCCAGGAACTTTACAGCCGGCTGAGAAGACATGCAAATTTCCCAGGAAGATTGCACTGGAAACATTTTTTAATCTTTTGTGCAGGGCTACGCAAACAAAAATCACTGAATAAAGTGTTGCTTGTATTGGGATGAAATAACTTACCCCACAAAAACTAATCCTTCATTCACAGGGAAGTTTGCAAGGAGTCTGAGGCTTAACAGCTGTATCATAAATTCCCACAGAAGACAGGAGTTGTGCTGCTCTGGCACATAAACCTATTCATATTCACTGCATTATTTCCAATGGGAAACATCCATGAGCCACAAGATAGCTCCATCCATTTTTAGTGTTGCTGTTGTATAAAATTATCATAGAATAAGTTCTGAAAATATGCACCAAATTTTTGTTGTTATTGCTGTTACTCGGGGTTTTTTTTAGTATTTCAGGTATCTTTCTTTTTCTTAATTATTTTCTTTTACTGTAGATTTCTTTTTCCTGGTGTAATTAATAAATTCTCAGGAAAGCACACTTCCACCTGAATGATCTGAATTGCGTCCAGCCTCACCAACTCAGTGGTGGTTGTAGACAGAGGCAGGGGCTGCTGAAGAAAGCCAAGGATAAACAAATGAGCAGAGCAAGAGAAGGATTTCTTTAAACACATTTTTTCCCCTTTTCCACATGATTATGACTTGCTGAGGGTCTCATTTTCTCTGGACCCAAATGCAGAGAGATCAGTAACTTAAATGATTGGATAGCTCCAGGGGAGTGGTTGGTTTAGTTCCCTACTAAAAGTAAACTCAGTTTAGTAGGTTGCTGGTGGTATAGTGTTGATTTTTTTTGTTGTTTTGGGTTTATTTATTTATTTTTTTTAATTTTAATTCACTGACCAATATTGATTTGAAAACAAGTTTCTAATCTTTCTCATTTATACATTGTTTCCAATAACAAAAACTAGATAGAAATACAATCACCAGCTGCTGCTCATGCACAGTCTAGAAAATAAAGTGTTCAATGCCCAAAATGAAAATATGTAAAGAAAAATGATTCTGCCTTGGAGCTTGCTGAATTTTCCTTCCTAACGTTTAACTAAAACCAAACCAACCAAACAAAAACCCCTTAATAAAACACTACCTAGTCCTGGTAATATATTATTATTATTGTTCTCGACTCATAAACTCTACAATTTAAATAGAGGTTGTATTTATGTTTTATAAACCCTTGGTCATCAGAAACTAAGAGAATTCAGAAAGAAGATATTTTTTTTTTCCTTTTGGTGTTTATGCCAACTACAGAGAAATCAGTCATACCTTAAAAGCTACAAGAAAATTCCGTTTTGTCCTGAAGTTCCCAAATACGACAACGTTTTTCTGGTTGTGGGAGAGAAAGATATGATTTCCTTGTCATCACTTTACCATCTGCCTCTAAACAAATTCTAAAGGTGGAGAATTTATTTTCAAAGGTCAAAAAACCCCCCCAAAAACAACAACAAGAAGGAAAACCACAAACCCATACAACTCAAATGGTCAAAAGCCAAACTGTTTTTGAATGGCCCATACACAAAGTGCCATCCATTCCCTCTCTGCTGTTCAAACACAGGCTGTCCCCAGTGCCCTGCAAACACTTCACCTCAGCTCACTAAGATAAGGCATTCAATGCAATTCCTTAGAGGAAAAATGTGAAAACATGCCCTCTCTACAATAATGGCAATACCTCTGACTTCTTTTTTTTTTTTTTTCTCTCCCATTTTATTACTTTCTCCTAATAAGTAGTTTATGTGAACGACACACCACAGATAACAAAGCAGATCTGTCTGCAGTTATCTTTTGTGCAGATCTTGCAGCCCATACGTTAAGGATTTCCATAGGCCAAAGCTGACACTCTGTTCTATTTTGTTCAATTGTGGGCAACACAACCCCAAGCACTGCACTGTATCAATCTCAATATGGTGCTGCTGGGCTCAGTAATTGGCTATAAATTCGCCCAGGACTGACAAAATACTTGACTCCACTCTACAAGCAACTCTGCTGCTGTATTGCAGAAAAAATCCCATTGCTGTGCTCCCGAATCTTCTCTCCAGACACGAGGTCAGAGGATGACAAAACAGGCTGGTAGGATGGCAGCAGCAGTTAAAGCTCCTCAATGGCAGAGTGTTCAGTTTTTCACTTCAGGGTAGAAAAATCAAAGGAAAAGGACTGTGCTGATTCAACTCAGCAGGCAGCTAAACACCACACAGCCACATGCTCAGAACCAGGACACAGCTATTTATTTAAACTGCTAATACAAAATACATAGGGGTTTCTAGCTGAAAATGGGAAAATAAGGGGGAAAATTATAATCTTCTGCCAGCTGGACATAATATTATCCAGGCAATCACACTTGTGTTACTAGGATAAAAAAGCAAAACCCAAATATATTTATCAAAAGGACACCAACAAAACAAACAAACAAACAAACAAAAAAGCACCCTGAAATTTAGATGGGAATTTCAAATCAATTTCCACCATGATATGACAGTATATTTAATAATTATCATTAACAATTACATAAAAGGTAACTAAATGTATGCTGGAATCAGTAACCTGAAAAAATGCCCTGAAAGTCTTTAACTTAACTAAGAGATAAAACTGAATTAATTTGAACTTTCTTTCTAGACTTCTTAGAAAAGAAAATGTGAAAAAGGACCAGAAAGTATTAAATAATCCAAAAAGTTTTATTCTACAAAGTTAAGATCAGCAGCAAGATTGTTTTGACAGCTATACTGCATTTTTATTTCAGATAATGTTCTTAACTAAGAGCTTAGGTGGTTAAGTGGTATCAGATGACTATAACTGATTCACATAGATTATGACAGAACTGATCAGAAATAAGAGTGACTTCAATCTACTACAGTATTCTTTAGAGACCTCATATACCTTGAAAGAGCTGTTAAAATATAAACTACATTTTTTTTAAATCAAGATGACAATTTAACCTAAGTTATGATTTATATCAACACCCCTCTAAACTTTTAGTATCTCCATATTAAATAGACAAAAATTCTCTGCAAGTCTCAAGTCCAAGTAAGATCATTTCCTATGATCCTCAGCTGATCCACATTTAATGTAATAAGAACAACACCGTTCACATATTGTTGACATATAAGTTTCAACAGAAATAGGTAATAATATATAAATTAAGGGATGTCTTCTGAAAAAATTGGACAGGAAAATAATTTTGGGATATTTCATAGATTTTTGTTTCAGTTTTTGCATTAAAGAGGGGAAAAGTAGGGAGGTTTGCCTCCTTTGATATTTTTTGAGAGTGGGGGGGGGGTCTTTTGGTTTTTTGGGGTTTGTTTTTTAGAGACTGGCATATAATAAAGAGGATCAGGGTACATATGGATCTGGAGGGTTAAAGACTGCTTTAATTTCATTCCGAGTACAGCGTTAATAATAAATGCTTTTAAAGGCTGTAGATGTTATCCACACAATGAAACTGGAAAGATGAATCTTAACTCCACAGCAGGAAAAAAAATGCATAAACCCCATGCTTGTACAGAGACACAGAGTTAAGAAAGAGCAAACATTCTAAAGAGAGGAAATAAGGCTATGTGCATTTAAAAATGAAATGAGCATCCAAATGCAATATATTTTTTGTTACAGCATAAAAGCCAGATGATGTCAAAGCAGGAGGACTTCAAAGGTCCAAAGAAAATATCGTCCAAAGATGTTGGTATTAGTCAGAAGTTACAATACTCTAAAAGTTGTTTCTTATTTCAAGGAACAACTATATAAAATAAGATTCATTTGACTATTAATTCCACCAGCTTTAATTTTCACATTGGCAGGAAAATAAAATTGGATTTTCTTCCTCAGCAACATTCCTAAATTATTTTCATTCCAATATCTGTAGCATTCTGGCTTATTCCCACAGAATAAATATACACGTAAGAAATGAGTTAAAAACATTCGTGGCTTTGAATTTCTTAAGAGAGACACAACAAATAAGGGATTACTTTACAGGAACTGTGATTTTTCCAGTCCTTCCTCTTAAAGCTGATAATATGTAAAAGCAGTACTGATAAACAGGATAAGGATGCAGATTAAAGAAGGTATGAACGAAATGACCGAATCAATTTGAAGTATCAAGTGAGTCTAGTAAGAACAAGGATACTCTACTAAACATGCAAGGCCACTTCCACCAGCAGTCGTTATCTTAAAATATATAGTCTTTACCTGAAGTGATGAAGTGCTGAAACTACTCCTCCTAACACATCTTCCTCTTATGTGATGCATTTTTCAGCATGGATACGTTTTAGAGGGTGAACTCTTTGCCCTAGACAAACATCCATTTGAAACTCATTTACAACCCCCTTTACTGTTGGTGAAACACAATTTCTTCAACAAAGATCACACCTCAAGGGATTCAGATTGATTGTTTCACAAAATATATAGTGACAAAAAGATTTTTGATTAGCTACTCGAACAGGCAAAGGCACCGGGTGGTGTTACTTCAAAGACAGTGCACATTGTTTGACATCATCTCCCACAGCACACTCCCGGAAAAGCTGCAGCCCAGGGCTTGGACAGGGCACTCTGTGCTGGGTCAGGAACTGGCTGGATGGTCCAGAGAGTGCTGGTGAACGGGGCTGCATCCAGCTGGGATCCAGTCACCAGTGGTGTCCCCCAGGGATCAGTGTTGGGATCAGTCCTGTTTAACATCTTTACTGATGATCAGGATGAGGGGATTGAGTCCACCATTAGCAAATTTGCAGATGACACCAAACTGGGGAGGGGTGTTGATCAGCTGGAAGGCAGGAGGGCTCTGCAGAGGAACCTAGACGAGCTGGAGAGTTGGGCTGATTCCAATGGGATGAGGTTCAACAAGGCCAAGTGCCGGGTCCTGCCCTTTGGCCACAACAACCCCCTGCAGCGCTACAGGCTGGGCACAGAGTGGCTGGAGAGCAGCCAGGCAGGAAGGGAGCTGGGAGTTTGGATTGACAGGAGGCTGAACATGAGCCAGAGTGTGCCCAGGTGGCCAAGCAGGCCAATGGATCCTGGCCTGGATCAGGAACGGTGGGGCCAGCAGGACAAGGGAAGTGATTCTGCCCCTGTACTCAGCCCTGGTGAGGCCACCCCTGGAGTGCTGTGTCCAGCTGTGGGCCCCTCAGTTCAGGAAGGACATTGAGGGGCTGGAGCAGGTCCAGAGAAGAGCAACCAGGCTGGGGAAGGGACTGGAGCACAAGTCCTATGAGGAGAGGCTGAAGGAGTTGGGATTGTTCAGCCTGAAGAAGAGGAGGCTCAGGAGAGACCTCATCACTCTCTACAACTACCTGAGAGGAGGGTGTAGCCAGGTGGGGGTTGGTCTCTTCTCCCAGGCAATCATCAGTAGGACAAGAGGGCATGGGCTCAAGCTTTGCCAGGGGAGGTTTAGGTTCGATATTCGGAAGAAATTTTTTACAGAAAGAAGGATCAGACACTGGAATGGGCTGCCCAGGGAGGTGGTGAATTCACCGTCCCTGGAGGTTTTTAAGATGAGACTGGATGTGGTAGCACTACCATGGTCTGGGAACCACATCAGGGTTGGATCAAGGTTTGACTTGATGATCTTGATGATCATTTTCAAGCCGGTTGATTCTATGATTTTGAGATCAACTGGATCCTATCAATGACCCCTGGTGAGATACCAGGCTTAAAGTGTAAAGTCACAATTTGTTCTGATGTTGTTTCATTGCTATAGTCTGGTCCTTCATTTAATATATTTAATAAAATAGTCATTTTATATCAGAATTCAGCATTTTATTGAGAAAAATATGCTTCTGTGACCCAGAAAGCATGAAATATGGAGGACAGCCTTGCACAGCACAACCATAAAGCCCAAATCCAAAGCTATGAGGATTTACATTTTTTCCTCCCAAAACTGGGCAAGAAAAGTAACAGGGGTCAAATTATGACTTTTTGTACCTGAAAAAGCATTTGAACTTCATGAAAATTTCATTTTATAATGAAGAAATATGTAAAAATTAGTTTGATTGCTACAGGACTAGCTCAGAATTCTGCAATTTTACTTTTGTGTCAAACTCTCGCTTCCTTTTGCCTGAATTGTCAAAGGAACAGAGGTAGAATGTTTCTTTTGGGGAGTTCAGCTGGAAATCAAGCTAGTCTTTACTTTTCCTTTTTTTTTTTTTTTAAATAATGAAGAATTATCTTCCTTTTTTTGTGATCCTCATCCATAATGGCTAAAGAAATAATTCTTTCACTTCAATCATTCCTCATCAGTCCTGGGCCAATATTTAATAATTCATTTATACTTCAGGAGACATGTTGAGACTGCTAATTAGTTGAGATGGATTTTATGTATAATAATTTGATGTGTGTCTACGTCAGACGGATGAGTACACAGTTATAAAATTCACACCCATAAAACTGTCATATGCTCTAGCGGCTTCCACTTAAATAGAATTAAATAAACACAAACTAAAAGCATTTTCTTTTTCACAAGATTTCAAATCCAGTTATTTGAGACTGCTTAGAAAGTCACTGAAGACAAATGGACATACTTAAAAGCATATTTTGACGGTCAAAAGAAGGATTTGGCCTAAATATATCAATTATAAATGACATTTCCAGAAAAAAATATAGAATTAAAATGAAGCTATGCCAGTTACATTAAAAACAGTTCACTTAAAATACTTTATTATATATACGAAGGGGATGATAGAACTTTAGGAACCTATTTCAAATAACAGATGGGAATAGGTTAAGATTTGTCTTTGGACTGGTATAGTCTTCCTCTTATCATTATTTTACTCCCAAGAGGGCATCATCACACTGCACTGAATAGTTGAATCACTTTCAGAGTGCACTTTTCAAATGTTCATAGCCTGCCTCTTTCCACAACTAAATTCTTTGGGGATTGAACGTTGCAAACACATTTTGTTTGCACACATGCCTGTTTAGAAAGAACCACCTCCTTTTCACTTTTAATTAGTTTCATACTCCCATGTTCTTGTATTTTTTGTTTTAACATAAGGCTTCTTCTCCTGTCAAATATCCACGCACCGTTTCAAAATGCATTTTCATGTATAGCAGCTGTCTTAACAACTGCCAGAAAGATGGATCAGAAGCAGTGTGACTGTCTTGCATTTAAAATATATTTCAGCTTTTCTCCAAGTATCTATATTATGATTATAATGCATTTTGCATGAACACAGCTTTGCAAATAATCTTTTCCCTTATCTTTAATTTGTTTTCTGCATTGATAGGCACAATCAATAATTCATCAATTTGTGAATTCAAAAGGATGCCTCTTGAAATGAATTCTTTTCAAAGTTTTATTTTTCTGACACAATGAAATGAATTCCTATCACACTAACCAGCATATCTGGAAGTTCTCCTGCTGAGTTTCAAAGCACCACCTGTGTAATGTAAGGGTCTCTTTGGATGAGCTGCTAGGACCACACTTCCAAGGAAGACCAGAAGAGATTTCCAATTAAAAGCAGAATTGTAAAGCTATTTCCTTAAAACTGGCATGTCAGAAGACATTTTGGTCAGCTAAGTAGAAGTTCTGAACAGCAGCATGAGAAATATTTTGAAGAAATAATCAAATTCCATTAATGAAACATTACCTTCCTTTGAATTCTTGCTGGTTCAGCACAGCATGAAGGACAACCACCTCTAAACACCCTCAGAAAAACCCTTGTAACAGAAAATAAAGCAAAATCCATGAAGAGTGCAACTGCTGCACAGAACTACGCTTTTACCCTTGAAGAAAACAAAAAGCCTATAAATTAATTATTTCCAAGAGGCCCAGGCAAGGTGAGTGCTGAGGCCAGCAGTGTGGCACAAGTGCATGGCATTGTGGTGGTGCATCCTCCACCCCCAGGCTGCACCCTGATCTCAGAAATGCTCATTAGGCCTTGGCCTTGACAAACAGCACCTGGGCTCAGCCTCACTTGAGCTTATCAGAACCAATGCCTGCTTCCCGGAATTACTGCTGTCTAAAGAGCTCCTGGTGTTTAACAAACAGCCTTGGAAACGTGTTTCTCTTGCCTGAATAACAACCTGAGCGAATTGGTATTTTTGTTAGTAGACTTTCAAAGAAAGCTACCAGCCTGAATTGTGGCCAGGATGGAAAATTACTGGGACTAAAGGCAATTCTCTTACAACCCTATAAACAGCAGTCCAAGATAAGACCCTCTGAGCTCTCCTGGACCACAGCAAGTCCCTCTGAGAGGGACATGTCTCAGAGCCAGTGAACTCTCAGGTTTGCTACACTTGGAGGATCACCAACAAACCCCAGTGATGGAGCCTGGGGTGATAACTTAAGGCTCAACCCTTCACCCACTGAGGAGATACAAAGGCATCTGAAGTGAGTTCAAGGAGAAGTTTTCCCAGGTACGTTGTACAGACTCTTTGTGTCTGTGTGCACACAGGTGTGCATGTGCTACAGCAAACATACCAGGAATTTTACTCTCCTAGATTCTCAAGTATTTGAGATGTGTAAGTAAGTCAGGCCTGTAAGAGAGTTATAGTTGGGTTACAGTAAATTCTTCATGAATCCTTTTCTAAATTGTTTAATTTATCGATTAAGTACTGTTAAGTTTAAGTGTTATTGGGCTTTTAGGTATGAACTATTGCTCAGGTCTGGGCTAAGTTTAGCTCAGGGGTCTACTCTGAACCTTGTGACTCCACAGGAGGGTCTTCAATATTCCTTTTGATCCTTACCCTTTCCTATTCTTTTCTCTCCCCGCCCCCTCCTCAGCCTCCCCACAGATATTTTTGTGTTGATTCTGGCTGTAGATTGATTGATTTTGGATTTGTGTTTGCCATTTCTTCATGTGCTTTAACCACCTAGTAAGGAGCAGAGTGAAGCTTGCCAACAAACTTTGTTGTACTTTTGCTTTTAACATTAAACCTGGTTTTGCCAGTACCTTTGCTGATGGTTCCTTAATCGACCTCAAAACGCTCATTCACAACAGGCATGGAGAGCTGGGGGGCAGGGCAGGCTCCCAGCTGCCTTCCTGCACGACAGCACCACGTAGAGCAGAGGAGGAAGCTGAAGGTGATGAATCCCAAATGGGAAAAGCTGCGGTGTCAGGGGAGGGTGACACATTTCGCACAGCCAGCAGCAGTAAGAAGGTTAATCATCGCTCTCAGAATTCTATCTTGTAATGGAACAAGCCTTCATCCCCATCAACCAAGAGGTCAAAGTAAATTGTGGCATAAGTCATGCTAATTATCATGTTTTCTTTGGATATACTGAAAGACATGATCTCTTACATCCTGAATGTGGGATATGCTACGGCCACATGGAGTCACAAAGGGAGCTACAGGATTCCAGATTGGAAGAATTCTTTTACCTAATATTGTTGGATTTAGCTTTATACACTCACAGAAACTCTGATTCTAAATTTTATTTTAAGTTCCCTATGTTACAAAATGTCAGTAATGGGGATTTAAAGTAGAGAAAATTTAAATAATGTAACTGAATGTCTGAGATCATCTTAACTGAACGTTTTTCAAGTCACACCAGTGCAGACTGTTTGGGATACTGGGGTGTGAACTTATGTTTAATACTATTTTTCTGGTTTTAATTCTTTCCTATTTAGGAATCCTTGAGGAGTACTTTTTTGCCTCATTTCTTCCATTTAGCTCCCTGGTCCCCTTCACTAATTAATGAAGTTCAGTGTTTTTGTTCTCCCATCTTTAGAAAAAGTTAAAGGAATAGAACGTTAATGCACACAGCCAGTACTGCCAGTGAAAGCTTCTTTTAAACACACTCCCAAGAGGCTAATGGAGGCTGTGGATTTCAGAGGACCTTGCTTAAGAGCACTGCTGTAATTACAGAAGGATGCTTGTCACTCCTGCTGTCGGTCACCGATGAAGTGACGTGGTAGTGAAACAGAAGGGAAAGTAACCACAACCTGGTTCAAAACTGTAACTCAATTCCAATGTTTTAAGGTTCCAATAATCTTTGTATTACTGCTGCAAAGTTCTGGGTGAGTTAAAGAGAAAGCATTCTGCAGTGGTTTTGCTGAACTCATAACATTGAAGCGTCTTTCTGGACGTCTGCAGTTCACATGAAACAGACTTTAGGTGAACGTGGAGGGTGGATAGCAATGTCAGATTCAATTAATTTAAGGCTTGTGCGCTGTTTTTCTTTTAAAAGAGATCAGAGAAGATTTTTTAGAAGAAGAAATCCTGCATGGAAGCAAGAAATCATGAAACAGTCTACCTGCTTTTCAGGTTCAATGTTCTTGTGATCCATTTCTGGGGCATACCTAGCAAGAGATGTTATTATTTTTTACAGGCCTAAAAATGTACTAAACAATTGTGTTTTATATGATGAAACATGCCTTGAAAAAATCATGTTCTGTGCTAACCAGCTGTCAGGAAACAAAGCTTCCCATTACTTTTTTAGATAATAATTTCAACAGAAAATCTTGACACTAAAATTTTCTTCTCTCAGCACTAGATTACTGCAATTTGTTCTACCTGTTGAATCCTTGCTGTTAACTGACTCCTTTAAATCATCCAGTCAAGTCAAAGGTGGTTCCTGTCACAAAAGGATTCCAAATATTACAGCTCAAAATTTTGACTATTGCAAAGTCTGCACAGTCTTCACAAAATAAGACTTAAAAAAGCCTTTCCTGCCTGTTTTTAATCCTAATGGCTGTTACGCTGTATTGTTAACACAGAAAACACTGGATGAATACACAGGTAATTAATGTAGAGCAAAATTATTGCATTATTCTATAAAGAACAAATGAGATACATAAAATTGATACCCATTTCTAAAATTGAACCCACGCATCATTTACAAGATACTGTGATTGTATAAACATGACAACTTCCTTTTGCTCTTTGAAAATTCACACACTTGTTGTGTACATTTGTTACAACTGAGTGATTTGCTGAAATATTCTCTTTTTTTTCTACACTGAATTAGGATGGGAGGGACTTTGTTGTGTTGTAACCATCAACATGAAAAAAAATAAAAATGTTCACAGGTAATGGTCTTGAGATTAATTATTGACAAGCAGTACTAGAGCTGGAATTCAGCTGCCTAAACTACAGGCATCACCCTTCCAACCCTTCCAGAGAAGCAGCTACAGGTCAGGTGCTACTGCAATGAAAACATTAGTTCAAGCAGCAAATATCCACCTAAGAAATATAACTAAGTTTTAGAAACAGTTTTTTAAAAACAAGTATAGCTTGATATTATTATTGTCTCCTTCTCCAAATGGCATTTGTAAATGTCTAGAAACTTCCCACCCATCAGAAGAAAAAGAAAAAAAAGCTGTATTGCTCTTATTTTTGTTGAGTTCTTTTGACTGTTTTATATAGTTTTATGAAGATAAATCTCCAGACTTTAATTTTACCTTTATACTTTTATCAGAAATGTTAAAAGCATCTCAACCGATACTGAGAATAGGATTCTTGTAAGCTATATTATATAGAAAGATAATGGATATGGAAATTGTATGTAGGAGCATTATGAATACTGAAATATAACTATTTTATGAATGTAGTCTGCGAAATAACTATGTGACTATGATGAGGCACCAACATTTTTGGTTTAAATACGTTATGCTAAAACTCTTGGGATGCTCACCATATGCCTGTAATTCTTAAAATGAATGCAATCTGCTCAGGAAGACACTGCCACCTCTTTTCAGAAAACAGCTGACAAGCACAGATTTGAAAGACAACATCATTTTCCTAAGCTATACATTAAACTGATAACTGTGATGAGAGATTGAAAGCATAAGGATCGAGAAAGCTTCAAGTACACAAATCCTTGTTGAAGGAAGTTGAAGAGTTGCCTTTCAAGGGTATTTTTGTGAGTTTTGAGAAAGGAGAGGAGTTGACCTATGAGAACATTGAAGAAAAGCTTGTAAAAAAATTAAGACATGAGATGAGAAGTGTATTAATTCTAGTTATATTAGGTATCCAACTATCCCTGTAGCTCTGTACTTCAATTTTTCCAGAGTCTTTATGCAGCAGATGTAGTTATTTAGGTGTTGGTGTCTGTACAAACAGGCAGCTAATTTACTTTTCCTTGTTTTTCACATGCTGTTTTGTCAAGATATGTTTTCTCAAAAATAATTTTTCTTCCTAATACATGACATTGTCTTTCAAACAGTTTTTTTCTACTTAATGCATTCTTTCTGAGAGAAGCAGTCCTGAACCAAAATTAGACCTTCTCAACACTTTTTGCAGAGTACATAAGAACTTACAGCCCAAGCACAGCTGGACAGGGAAAGGTAAACTGTAGTTTTATTGTGAGAAATGGGTGGTTGATACAGATCTGAAATCGAGAGGACGCAACAAGAACTGCAGCAGTGGAGAAGAAAAAGGTTATGGATCAAAGGCAAACAACTTGCTATTGCTTCAGAAGTTACCACCAGTCCCCTGGAGCTCTGCAACTGGCAGGGAACAAGATCTCATCCTGTTCCAAGTATAAAATTATTCCATTCAACAGTTAGAGCAAGCAGAAACAAAAGTATAATCACTACAATGGACATTCAGTACTTTGCAAAACTGTGGAAATTCTCATTTGCCAAGTGTTGCTGAAGCAGCACTTATCCCAGGAACAATGAGAGATGATAGCACTCCTAAATACAAGTAGATTTTCATATAAAAAACATTTGTCGGCTTCAAGTTAATCACATTTTTTGCTGAGATCACCACTGTCTAAAACCAATGCATAATAATATTAAACTAGATAAATTGTTTTTTCAAAAATAATCAAGCGTACTTCCTTTACACTTAGCTTCATGTGATAAAGACCTTTCCACTTCAAAGCCTGCTAATGTTTAACATAGCTTTTTAAATTTTTTTTTTAAAAACATTTTTAACGCTGACTGTGGCAGAGTATATCATCTTTATTACTTAACGAGTAAATAAGCAATTCACTATTGCTCACAATGCAAAACTGGAACCCATTATAAGAAATCAGTAAATGATGAAGGGTGTGAGGGAGCCCTTTTCCTACACAATGCATAGGCAAACGCTGCGAGTCATCATCATAGACAGGCCTGGATGACAAACAACAGACTCAGAATCCATAAGAGAATTAACTTCAATTCATGGCAGCAAAAAATCTTTCCAAGACTACAGTGCAGAAAAGCATGTCCTCTCATGCAAGAAGATCCTGAACTGCAGTATCCCTGGAAGCTGAGCATACAAACAGATGGAAATCTGTTTTCCCCTGGTATTTTCCAAGCATCCTCTACTACTGGCTAGAGATTTTGCCATAACAAGTCTATGTAGGATCCTGAACATTTGAGAGGTGAGAGGGGGTGATTAGCAGCCTTTTTGGGTTTTTTTGGTTGGCAATATATAATACCTACATGCACTTATTTTCACTTAAAAACATGTGACTTTTTTTTTTGCATGAAAAGAATTCATTTAAATATGAGACTCCCTTTGACAGTTATAATTGAATTCAGAAGGACTGTATGTACTTAATTTTCTTTAGGTTTTAATCATTTTGGTTAGCCTTTAGACATGCATTCTAGAAAATACACAGCAATAGGTACTAGAGATGCATAAATATTATTCAGTATGAAATGATCTGCATCTAATTGAGAAAACAATACACACTGAAATGGAATACGGTATAGACAGCTAATTGATCATCATGAAAAACTAGGACCATGTTTAGGCTTCAAATGAATGAACTAGTGTCAGAGAATTATAGCTTTTGCCTTCACCCAACATATATCATGACCCTTTTATTAGGAGGGAAAAAAAAATGCAAGTCTGCCTTTGTTTCAACCTCCTTGCACCCCACAGTAAAAATCCAAGTTAAAATTATGTAAGTCATGTCTTCTCCTTCAAATATTAAATCACAACCAAAGAAGTGTTGACAAACAATAAAATATGGGAAAGCCAATAAAAATAATCACAAACAATTGAAAATAAAATATTCTGTTTCTAATATTCCAGTGATAAACTCTTCCCCCACCATTTAGCAAATAAACAGCAGTTTCATTCATGAACTTTTAAGATAAGTTTTTGACAGCTTAATCTCACCTAATTCTGCATAGCATTTCTTTTTTTTTTTTCCCACCAGGATTCCCAACATGTACTGAGATCCCTGAAATGTTTACTGTCTTTAAAATAATAATTTCTGACAGGTAACACTTATGTCCAGCATATACCAAAGTTTTTTAACATGGAAAGACCAATGTCTATAAACTCTAACGAGGCAGTAAAGCCCTAAGCTGGACCAACAGCCAATAGAAATCTATGTAAATACAATTGTTCTCTATACAGTCTTACCAAATATTATAAGATTACAGTAAAATATTGCCTTTCCATATAAACACATAACTGGTGATAAACCAACCAAAAAAACCAAAACCCGCCCACAAACAAAAAAACAAACAAAAAACAAGCCACGACATACAGCAAAAAAAGAAAAAAGAAACAAACAAACAAAACCCACATGTCCACAGAACTGAGTCCTGCATCCTTCACTGCTATATTAAAAAGAGACATATCCGATATGAGATTGTTAAAGATGCCTAAGTTCTTGGGTTTATTTTCACAGGCATCATTTAATTGAGGAATTCCATCTGGAAGTAGGAAAAAAAAAAATCACGAGGTCTGTTAGGCAGGGAAGCAGGTCACCTCTTTTCAGCCTGAGTTTCAAGCCCAGACGGAAGAAAACCCTGAGCAACCTGGTCTGACCCCACAGCCAACCCTTCCTGAGCAGGAGGTTGAAGTGGAGCCTTCTTGAGGTCTCCCCCCTCCAACCGATATTGTTCTATAATCCTACATTAATTTCATCGCTTGTGTAAAACGTTGAATGAGATGTTGGTATGAGCTTTGGAAGAACTGTGTGTTACTAAAGATTTGCCTCACTTTCAAAATAGAAACTGAAGAGTCAGCTTTGGTTATGTATCTTTTATAAGCGTTCCCAAAATAGTCTCACTCCTAAAAGGAGTTATACTACACAGAGAGCAGACTATTTCAGTCATCTAAAAGTCTTCATCTTACACCCAATTCTGCAGTCTCTTATCCTCAAGTGGTTCATTTGCTTCCGAAAACTTTTTGCTTCTTAACATGATGAAGTCAAATACACGATAAGACTAAATGAAATATGAGCATAGCCTGAGTAACTTGATCTTTGCTACTACAAAGCCTTCTCTAAATTGTAACTTTTTAGCAAATAAAAAGGTATTTGATTTTGAAACAAATTTCTTATAAACAAAAAATTGGTATCTACAATTGGTTGCAGTTACTAATATCTGCCTTTTGAACAGATGACAGGAATAAAACACAGAGAGCAGGTGTATTCTTCGATCACAATGCTGTTGACTGGCAGTTTTATACAATTGTTTTTAAAGGAAAGGTATTTACATCAAAAAGGAGCTGTGTTTGGGCAATGACAGATTCAAAAAAAAAAAGAGAGAAAAAAAGATTTCCACTGAAGAACTCTTTCTAATTGGCATTCTGCTCATCCTGTGCACAAAGGAGAAGGTTTAAAATATTTTATAGAAAAATAAAGTTCATTATTGTTCCAAGAGTACCCAGAGGAGAATAAGCAGAAAAATGTAAGACCTTGTTTCAATATCGAAGGTTTCCTCTTAAAGAGAATACATCCTACCATAAATGGCAACAAATCTGTACTTTTTTTCATTCATATATACAATGTATTTTTTTCACTGAGACATTATTTTCCTCTTCCACCTGTGCCTAAAAACTTTAAAAACACAACAACTATTAGTATGTGAAAATTGATGATTCTTTTCCTTCTTCCTCCTCAATTCCATTAATAAGTGCTAGAGTCAGCTCCCATGAAAACGTGAGTAAAAAAAAAAAAACCAATCACGATAAAACTAACAGGAAATTTCCTTAGACTCCAAACCCCACGAATGGTTTGTATAAACCTCTCCCCATCTCTCGATTTACTAGCATCTTGTTTTTTTTTTTTTTTTTTAGGTAGGAAATATCAATCCCAGGTCATTGGGGCAGGAGAGTTTTGCCATCTCCTCCACAGCAGGTCAGAAACGAAGCCAAACAAACAACGAAAGTGAGCACCAGCTCCTCTATTTTAAGGGGCAGGGACTTCCACGGGGCTTCCCTAATAAAGCTGAGGAGGAGCAGGCTGGGATTTATAACATCTCATAAAGTAGAAAACACATTAAAAGCATCATTTATCTAAATTCAAAAGAAAGACAGTCAGGTCTCTGGCTTGGCCTTAGATCTAATTGAAAAGGAACAGAAATGACAGGTGAGTTGACAAAACAAACAGAAATGAGGAAGAAAGGAAAGGTGACATTCATCCTACAACTCACTGCCAGAGTGTTTATCAGATAAAGAAATAATTTTAAAAAAAGCCACATTATTTATAACTTGTTTTCTTGTGGACACAGAGTAGGCTAGTATTTAAATAAAAATGTAAGTATCACCCTAGAGCACTTATTTTTCTTTCAAGCATTTTTCTGATACCATTTAGAAGTTTCTCTTTGAACTATTATCTAAAATCCTTACTGTAATAAAAATGGTTAAATAAATGTATACCCCAAAACCTTATAGATCAACTCCCTCCCTTCTTGCTGAATTTTTATTTGCCTTATATTTGGTTTGAGTTTTTCTAAGATGTTCTCTACAGATAAGTCATAAACAAATACAGCCTGCTGAAATATTAAGTTTTGTTAAATTATTTTAGCCTAGACTTCTCTGCTGTGCACTTTTACTTGCACTGAGCATAAAATAACAATCAATCTAATACTGGTGGTAACTGACATTAAAATTTCATTTAACTCAGTGTTTTCCTCGTATTCATGCCTGAAACTTCAGGCATAACTAATGCAGCATTAGCATTGACCTTAGCAAATTCCTCTTACCATTAAGTTTGAAGTTACCTAGACTAATTGTTATCTAAGATTCCCCCAGCTACCATATAAAGTCTATTAAGCTAGATTAAGAGCTGAGGTAATTTTTTCAAAAATGCTGATATAATTAAAGACCTTAGATCCATATTACAGCAATGGAATATAAAATATTTAAGAGTTATAAATGAAAACCAAATTACTAACTTTTTCCATAAACCCTTCAGTCCTATGACTGAGCAAAGTTTAGAAGTGCTCTTCTGTGCTTCGTCATTATATGTTTTTTATACTGCAGCAGAGAAAGAAAGAAAAAAAAAGATCTCTGTGTGTGGAATGTGGATGTGAAATACAACACAGATTATGGAAAGGTTTTATTCAATAATTATTCTTCTTTATCTGGGTCACTGTCAGTGACAGAATCAAGTGTTTCCAAGTTACAGTTGGGAGAAAAAAAAGAGACCTGAGAGTAATGCTCATTTCCATTTGCCTCTGCTCTGGAGGGGAGAGTACCTGGACTCTTTGGTGGCAAAATGTAATGTGACAAATGGGTTCTAACCCTTTATCTTCTGCTCAATGAAAAATGTTTGGGAGAAACTAATAAGACCATGTAATTTTTCTTGTGGATGGATATTTTATATTAGCTATTAGATTTATCATTGTTAGTTATATGAGTTATGCAGCGAATTTATTACATTTTTTTATCCTCAGTCTCGATGATCCAAGGTCTTCTACCACTGGGAAAGGAATTACTTCTGCTGTAGGAATTACATCCATGTCAGCACATGTCCACAAGTAGGGGCACTCAACAAAGGACAACTGCAGCTTCCTGAGACTGCTCCCTTAGCTTCTGTCTAGAAGAGGATTCAGTGTGAAAACCTTCACTGCAGAACAGCAAAGATGAATCAAAGGTGTTTGACAGCAAAAGGAGGAAAGTAGAAAACTTCCTCCCCTTCCCCCCAAACATAAGAATTCTATTGTCTAAGTAAAGATCAGGTTATGCTTCACAGATGTCAAGATGAAAAGCTTGTGTTGTTTCTACAGCTGGCATGGGATGTAATGGAAGATAACCCATAACAGATTTCTATTCCCTGAAAATCATCGTAGAGCAGGCAGTTAAAGTGTTAACCCTTAACACTTTAAAACTGAAGCAGTATCCTTACCTTCACAAAGACAAATTAACATAAAGCATCTGAAATAATATATCAGGTAAGCAAGCACATTGATGTGTGTATTTTACCCCATACTTCTCCTATGCAGTACTGTTCTGTTATACTACGCCTAGTTAAACTGAGCTGCTACAAGAATATGCAATATTCAGCCTTTAAACTTTTTCTTTCAATCAAATTCAGATTTTAGGAAACAGTAAGTCTTTCTTTTTTCTCAACTCTTATTAGAAATATTGTAATAATGCAAACTGTCAAGAAACATTACTATTAATCTTCATTCTTATGTAGCTGCCACTTCATGTATCACTAAATCCTCCACCCCATGCATCTCTTCCATTCCTTTTCACCTTGACCATCAAAGCAGCTAAAAGTTATTTAGAGAGAAAAATTTTATAGAGGACTATACATTATTTATGTGGTTAAATAATTCATCTGTAATCTGTTTTAAATAATTAGGAAAAAGACCACAGAACATATTCTGGATTATTATAATCGCCAAACCATAAACACTTGTAAATCACCAATGCTTTAAACACTTGCTCTAAAAAACTAAAACTAAAACTAAATAAATAAATAAATAAATAAATAAATAAATAGGGTAACCTTGTACAAAAAAGGATGTCAGACCTGGGTACTTTATTCTCTGAGCTGATAGAAAAGGTCTGAGTACTTTGCACCAGCTTTGCACTTAGCTTTTGGTAAGGAGCTCAGTTCAGAACATTTCCTATGGTTAGTTTCAGATACGTCACCTTTTCTCTTTTTACATTAATATAGATCAAATAAAATCTCCTACTTTCCCCACTATACAAATAAGGATCACAGGAAAGTTAGCAGTCTGTACCTCCTCTGGACACTAGTCATGAAAGGCTACCTCTTGAATTTTCCTCTCAAAATAGGCATTTTTGAAACAGCTAAAGAGTTTCTAAGAAGTCTACATTTACATGTATACAAATGTATAACTAGTTTTGTTATTCAGAATGTTTCGGTTTCTCTTGGAAAGTGCTACTTTTAAAAAGAGATTTTAAGAAATGCAGACAGCCAACTTCACTTCAAAATGGAGTTTCAGAAGTAAAATACAAGACAATACAAATTTCAGCTTTTTCCACGAGTGGAATTGTACGATGAGCCTTTGGAACCACAGCAGTGTTTATCACCTATTTCCCAGATATGCACAGCTAAATACTGTGAACAACAAGCCGGATGTTGAAACACACTCTGTGTGGGGTTGGAATTGGAGGAGATGCGAGGTACACAAACCCACGGGTACAAAAGGAGCTCTGAGTATGAAGGTCCAGAAGCCAGATAATTTTACAAGACATTTTGAGTGCTTTCAAAAGTAGAGTCCATTGCAACGAGTTGCTAAACTTCTTTTATTCTAAGTTGTGGATGTGAGACGCAGAGTTCAAGATTCTTAACTCAAAACAGGTGGAATAGTTATAAAATACTAACCTATATGCTTTTTGTACAAATTCAGAAAATATTAGCTTAATCAAAAAGAAAAGTAAATAAAGCGCTATTTTTTTTCTGAGTATATTAATTCATTGTCTGTCCAGTCGTACAGCAACATGGTTTTAATTAATCTCCATCAACAAGATTAGTTTACCTGTGCACTTGTCTATGTGGAATGAATATAAATATTACAATATCACCTATGCATTTAAATCACAAAGCTCATCAACTTCTGTTGGCAAGGTGAAAGATAAAAGCTACAGAAGGTCCTTCCCAGCCTCTGTCACTAATGATAAACAGCATTAAATGCTTCTGCAGACACTAATGCTGCTATCTTGGGAACACAGGCAGCCACCATGAGAACTTTACAGCTTCACTAATCATACTCTTGTTTGTCACAGAACACCAAATAAAATCTCAACGAGAAAAGGCAATAAATATTAACAGCTATGAACAAAGGAAGGTCACATTAATATGTAGATCTTTAAATACAAGATGCTTTCTTCATTAGCTAAATAACTTGTTCATTATTATAGAGTGTCAAGGGGGCGTAAGGGAGAAAATGCATTAAAAAAATTCCCTGATTGAGAGGTTTAATATATTATCTACTCAACATTTAATATTTACACAACAGGGATTTTTGCTCGCTCTGCTTTTATTTCAAGGTTGTAAGATGTTTATATCATCTATTTTATAAGCTATGTATGTTGTTCAGCTTTTGGTTTACCCAGAAACATTTAAGTTTTTATTTTTTTTCTCTAACTAGAAAGAGTGTTGAGGGCATATGTAGATACTCTCCTGTTTCTGATCACAGAGCCACAGTGATGGTTTCTATTTTTTTTCCCTACGAAGAACCAGATGGCAATGTCCCTACCATAACCTGCCAAATATCCCTTTAAAAACACAGTATTAGGTAGACCTGAGCTGCCACCTGTGTCTCAGCATATGGATCTAAGCTTAGGTCTTGCAATTCATCTACATCAACAATACTTATAGAACACAAATGCTTGGCAAAGGATTAGCAAGAACAAAAGGAAGTGAGCAGGTCCAAACTCCACTCTCTCTTGTACAATGCTGTACCTAATCCAAATACACTGTTTACACCCAAGTGATTCAAAGGCTTTATACCTGCATTTTTCCCTTTAGTTCCCCTAAGCCCTTGCCTATACTTTGACAAGCTGTTCCCACCTTCCCTTCAATCGACAGCAATCACAAGGCCCTCCCTACACCAAAACCCTGGGCCACAATTCCTTGTGATGCCATGCACTCTCTTGAGAAAGAAGAAAAATAATATCAGATTAACGTGACCAGACACTGCGCTGTTGTTAGTGCAGAAGAGGTGCACAGGCTGGTTCCAAAAGTGGCTGTGAAGTATGTCAGCGAGGCCATGCATGTAAAGCCTTCTGGGAAATGCAGGGAGAACGGCTGAGTGAAATGATGAGCTCTGAAAAAGCAGTTGGAGAGCCTCCCTCATCAGCCCTCCTTACGCAGGAACCTTCTCCTCCCTTCTGCTGGGGTACCAACCTGGGCCCAAAACACTCCTTTCCCAACAGCCACAGCATCACCCAACAGCTACACATTTATGTGATCTTTCTTGTACTCAAGCACAGAAGATAAAATGAGATTATCAGAAGTTAGTGGCCTGTGAAGGGCACAATAGTCCTGTCACAGCTCAGCCTTAGATACATAACCTCCAACTCAAGTGCGTGTGAGAAACCTGAACATTAACAGTATTCAGGACATGTGGTGAAAATGAGAAATTATATTTTAATAATCACTTTTAATATCGTACCAGGAAGCCAGAATTCTTAAGATGCAAATACATTTAGAGATATATTCAAATTGATCTTCAGTTGGATGATTCTTTCATATGTATTACTTCACTCAGAATAAATTAAATCAATTCCACTTTTACATATTGTAAATACTTACACTTTTGAGTTATTTGTTGCTGATTCATTACTGGAAAGTAGGGAACACAAGCCAGCCTTTATAGTGGTATGAATTAGTCACACATCTAAACGTAATCACTGAAAGTTAAGCATGACCAGACCTACCAACATCACAGATTTTTAGTGGCATGCAGAATTTCAGGGATACACACCTGAACACCGAAACAATACTTTTTGTGTGAATCAGAAATTAAAATTGTAAACCTGCAATGGGATGTCTTGAGAGGTGTTAAGACATATCTGGAATTTATTATTGAGGACAGGCTCACCTACAAAACAAGCTGAGAACATATTTCAGTACATTTATTTTACCTGTCCTTGATCTAACTCCTTTCAGCCTTCAAGTTCTACTAGGAGGTTTCAAAACCAAACAAATAAAACATTTGCTTTTGTGGATTTTTTTTTAATTAAAAGAAAAAATGTTTTAATAAGCTATTAGATATAGTATAATGGAACTGGATGCAGTAATTAATAACATTCATACAGTATAGGCTTATTTAGATCTATTCTCCAGATTTTCACATTTACTTATATAAAAAGAATGAGTGTATTAAATTACCAGTTTAATCAACATCGAAAAATGAGTTTGAACTTATTTTAATAAAAAGATGACATAAATATTTTGTTCTGCAGTGACCAAAAGACATAAGAAGTATCCACAAAAGTCAGTAACATTTTTTTTTTTTCATGAAAAGGTGTAAAAACCAGATCAAGTTATAAAGCAAGGTATCATGAGTAAATAGAAATGAAGTGCTGGAGTTTGTATCTTTCAATCTAATTTTGCTCCAAATGTATTTTTTACATCTCTACCCCAGTTGCCTATTTAGCTCATATAAACTTTTTGGCATCTAAAACATCCTGTGGCAGGGAGTTTCTCAGCCCAGTGGTGTGTTGGTTTAAGGACAGATTTCTTCTGGAGCGTTGAAACTCAACTTTCCTTTTATAGCCCATGTTGAGGAGGGACTCCTCTGGAAAGCAGAGGGAAATACTTAAGGAGGAGCCTGTTAGATAGCCCATTATCTTATGGCCATCTCCCCTTTCTTTTTACCTGCTATAGACCCTAACAGGCTTCTACTTTCTGCAATATATGTACAGTCTCTAAACATGTAAGTCTTAGATTGCATGCATACTTTATAAACATACGACACAGAGCTTCCCCCCCACACACACACTAAAGTGATGGATATTAATGGTGAAAGGTTCAGAAAAGAGAGAGTAATGTCAGTCAGCCATTCACAGAGACACCCGATTCTTTCCTGAGTTCATCTAAAGCCAAATTCAAAGAGAACAGCAGGATCCCAAAATGGTATTTCAGACAAGACATTTTCAAACAAGACTGTTGTTTGACTTTCAAGCAAAAGACTTTTAGAACTCATTCATCAAAAGATAAACAAACATAAGAGACCTTATCACACAGGTGCAGCAGATGTAACAGAAAAAGGAGGGGGAAAAAAGTCACACCTTTGACAAAATGGGAGATAAAAGTAGATAACAAGAAGCAAACAGGGAGCCAGATTAAAGTCACTCTCTCAAGAACTTGTTACAACTCAGATCCATTCAGCAGAGATCTACTTCACAGCAATACCATCTCAGGCTTTAAGAAGAAATCACAAAAAAGCTGTCATAACAAAACATGTTCAGGTACCAGTTGAATGCTCTACCCTATTTCCCTGTTAGGACATAAGACTTTCAGAGAAGCAACAACAAAGCAATTTACTTTCACTATGCAGATCGTGAATGAAGGGAGAGTAGGTATCACCATCACAGGAAAAAGGACAAAAGGGGAATGTGAAAGCTTCCTGAAATAAAAACTTTGGCTGTTTTGAGCAAATTCAGATACTTTTGGTCACAAATTATAGGCTCAGAAAGCACTTGTCTCTCAAGGAAGCAAGCTATTAAAAGTCATAATAATAAGACTGAAAGGGGAAACTGGATAAAAGCCATGTGCTCAGACTGAGTCAGATCATTAGCAATGGCTTCCTTATGTGGAAACATCTTGGCCCGCTCCCTTGTCAGTAAACGGAGACTGGTTGCTCCTCTAGGGACTGAGCTAGAGAAATTAAGCACTGTTCCAATGGTTTCTATGGAAGAAGGAACCTTAGAAGTTAGCAACAGTCAAAGATCAAGAAAAGTTTGGGAAACAAGCCCAGGAACATTAGCTTTCCACACGGTGAAAATTTGTTCAAGAATAGAGTGCGACAAATTTCTTGTCAGTCTCTTGCATTAAAAATCAGAGCTGTTAGACAGTAACCCAAATGGATTATCCTTAGACAGAGAAATGATTGAAAAAGTTGTAGATATCAAATGCAGTAAGTGAGGCCAACAGTTCAATGTACATTGTTTTTAAACCTAAAATTCTGAGAAGCAAGAATGCTCACAGTGCAAACTCTTACCCATATGGTTATGAAGTATCAGTGGGTTTAGGTGAGTTCCTGCAAGAAACTCTGTTAAGTACCATAAATAATATTATGGCTCCATATGAAGGACTTGTCTGAGGTTTTGAAGAATGATGGATTCATCTCTATGACTAATACCAATCCACTGGGCATTATGATAGATATGGGCACTTATTTCACCACCCTTCCAAGGGACCATATCCTTCTTAGTCATCTCAGGATGCAATAAATCATATATATCCATTTCAAAGCTCTGTTTGGGACGTAGTCTGTGGAAATGACCAGCACAAAAAATAGCAGCTAATTCCAAAATTTAAAAAAAAATATTTTTATGGGCCTTGCAGAGAAACATATCCATTGCTTTACTACTGATTGGGAAGACCATCTTAGGAAAAAAAAAAATATAGAAAAATCATCCAAACATCATCTTTTAGGGGTTTTGAGTGATTTTTCTTCTTTGATTCCCTACCAGGGGGTTCATGTGTACTCTTCCTCAAAACTTATTTAAAATATTCATATTGTTTCAGTATTCTCTATTGAAAATTACTCTGGAAAACATAAAAGTGGTCATTTATTTGACAGCAGGAGCTGCCTTTGTAATTATGCCATACCCTAATGTTTAAACTGCCTATGACCTAGTTCAGGGACTATGATGATGTCAAGAGGCGTCAGAGGGATCCAGTAAGAACAAAATACAGTCAGATGATGGAAGAAGCTGTCACAGCAGGAGGAACAACAAACAAAGTCAGAGGCAATTTTTCTGCAGTCAGCAGCTCCACCAGCACTATGCCAGAAGCAGGGAAAATTTACTGTTGGAACAAAGCAAGAATCTTCAACAGCTGCCTACGAGGCACCTTTGGAATCTGTAGCCAACAGACAGCAGCAAAGCCATGGGAAGAAGTACATTAGAAATGTAACCTTACGAAGTCTTACCCAAGTTTTTAATTTTAGATATAGTTCCAGTGAAGTAAACTAGCTTACTCCTGTGTTTCAAGTTAAATATCTGCATAAACATGTACAGGTTAAAGACGAGAACCTGAATCTTTACAGTCTGTTAGAATTGTCACCCCTGGATAAGTTAGTTAGGAATTCACTAGTCCAGAGGATAGGAACTGTGATAAAAGCTGTTTATTCTTCAGCTTTTAGTAGTGTAATTTCTATAATATAAAAGTCCAATATTCTCATAAGATAAAACTGCTGATTATTTGGAAGGATAATAGAATATAGGCTCCTTTCTATAAACAAGGTGTGACTAACCTACATTATTTCAAGTAGAATCCATGTATTACGTAGATATTAATAGAGAACTGTAGTGCATTTTAATTTCATATATTTAAAATACATGTTACATGTCTCACAGCTACACTTCCTTTTTTTTAATTATTTCATCTTGAAAACAGCACACAAATACAGGACTATTTCTTCCAAGTGAAAGGATCACTTGGAGGTCCCCAGATATGTTTCCCCTCCAGTACTATCATAAGTGATAAATTACAACAAATTGCAAGCCTAACAAAACAGCGCTTTTAACTGTATTGTCATATTTATTATAAAGTTCCTGGTTCATTGCATTTTGGCATTTTATACAACTGGTTCTGACAGTGATTAACATGGTTTGGGCTTCTGCTGTTTCGCCCAAGAGAAATAAAACACCAAAATCTCTGCAGGTGTGTAATGGGCCAGGGATTCACAATCTGTTCTGCAAAGTCAGACTTCAAAGACTTCAAAAACAAAAATCCTAAAGTTGGCATTGCCTCTGTAATAATTTAAAGCCTTTTGCATATTTCAAGGAATTCTAATTTCAGTGTTTTAATCAGCACTGTTATTCAACAGTTTCCTGCAACAGTTTAACCAATTGCATGACAAATTCTCCATTAGCTCTGAGTTTCACAAACCAAATAAAACAAGGAGTACATCTAAGTAACAGAGCAACCTAAATTATTAAGTGCTTACTTGAACTCAAAAAAGGGTTTTCACTTATATGAAGCACACTGCACAACTTATCTGACGCAGATGGGAGGGGAGAATTATGCAGTAATTACAAAACAGTAATCAGACAGTTGCACCTGCAGTAAAGGAGCCTCAGGACAACATCCTAATTGTTTCTGTGATTACGTGTCTAAAAGTAACAGAATTTACTGAAGAAGAGTTAAAGTTCAGGTTACAATTTCAAGTTCTTTACAACTGGAAAAAAAAAAAAAAAAGAACCAAAAAGAGAAACCCCAAAATAATATTAAATTCCGCAAACATTAATACAAAAACTGTCTTGTTTGCTATAGCAATTTAGAAAACATTTTAGCATTAAATACTAAGAAGCAGAGAAGATGTTTCTTTGCGGTTTGTTTTTCTTTGAAAGTGCATTTCCTTATATACAATATACTTGATTTTATAAGGACTTTGATAATTTCTTGCTCCCTACCCAAGTGGTATTTTAGTCAACCTCTGGCATTCAGCTTGAAATTCTAACTTCAAAAGCATAGTCTTTTAAGTATGACACTAAGTATTTTGGTCTTAAAAGAAAACTGAAGTAGTACCATGTACATTTGCACTTTTCCTTAGTTAGAAATTATAAACCTAATTTAAATGTTCAGTTCTAAAGCTGATATTCAGACCTTCAAAATACTCACCAGAACAAAATGAGTAATTGCAATACAACACAAAGCAGTGGAAAATGCTTACACGATTTTGCTGAAGACTCGGCCAAAACCATTGTTCTAAACCAAAATCAAAATCATCTTCCTATTCATAATAAAATAAGATTATCACAAAGATAACAACCTAATCACAAAGGGGAGCAAAGGCCTGGGAAGCTGCCATATGAGGAGAGGTTGAGAGAACCGGGTTTGCTCGGCCTTGAGAAAAGACGTCATCTCTCTCTTACCTTGATAGCACATTCCAGTATTTAAAGGGGGGCTACGAAGAAGATGGAGAATCCCTTTTTATAAGGAGTCCCACGGACAAGATAAGGGGCAATGGGTACAAATCACTCCTGGGCAGGTTCCAATCAGACCCAAGAGGACGATTATTCACAGTGAGAACAATCAGCCGTCACAACAACCTCCCCAGGGAAGTGCTGGATCCCCCAGCGTTGGACGCTTGAGTTCCATCTGGACAAGGTGCTGGGCCATCCTGTCTAGACTGTGCTTTTGCCAAGAAAGATTGGACCAGACAGCGCTCGAGATCCCTTCCAAACTGGTGTTCTATGACTCAGAAAAAGCTCCATTATTTAACTCCATAGCTGTTCATGACTAAAGACAGTTGGGTCCGAGTGAGTCGTGCAGAGGAGCAATGGATTGCTGCCACCCTAGTGCCCCTGCTTCTCTCTTAGTAAGGAGCTTTAGTATCACATCCTTGAGGTAGACGGGGAGGTGAAACAAGCAGATTGTCAGATACGAGCTGAAACAGGAGTTCCTGAATGTTGAGTCCTCTAAAGCCCTTATTTCAGCATCATTCATGCCAACTGTTATGGCTAGGGTTTTTTGTTTTGTTCGGGAGGTTGATTTTTTTGTTGTTGTTCTTCTACTTTTGTGCAGAACCACAAAACGAGAGAAAAATGTTGAACTGCACTAATTAAATCCTTATGCCTATGGTCAGCTTTTCCCTCACCATTTGTAATTTATAGTGACAGAATTCTGAGTATTACAAAAGTTTTTTGATTCTTTCTTTTAGCAGCAAGACAGGACTAAACTTGGACTCGCTGACTCTGTGTCAAGAATTAAATTTAGCTTAACTAAAAAAAAAAATTGAAAATTAATTAAAAATAAACAAAAAATAAAAAGCCACAGCTTATTCTTTATTAACAATTCTGCATTTTTAATTTTTCTTTAAAATTATAGCGCTTTGGTGCTCTGCATGAATTATTGTCAGTCTGAGGGTATTTAAAAGACAGACAAGAAACAAAAGCAATTATATTTGCTACTCTTGGAAACCCGTATACTTCACATAAAGCTGCTGCAATTCCACTTCACTCAAGCACTTAATTAATACTAAGCAAGTAATGCAGTTAAAATATGTTACTAAACATGGCTGAAATAAAAGTACTACATCTAGAGAGAGAAACTACAACACATAAAAAAGCACAGCAAAATCAAGGCATAGTAGGAAAAAAGGTAAAAGTCATACTCTACACAAGAAAGGTCATTTAATAAGGAAAATCCACCTGGTAGGGAGCATTTCTCCAGTCTTTTGCAAACAAAAAGATTGCATAGATGCCTCACAGTGGGAGTTTCTTAAGATAAACTCCATATAGAAACTTCAATCTCCATTCTTCCAAAGAAACTTCATCCATCCATTAGATAACACCTGGAAAGGTAATATGCATGACTTTTCAAAAGTAGATTTTCCATATATCATCATATGCTGCTTTCGTTCTGACCACAGGTGATCCGTAACCCTCCTAGGAATGTTCTGATAGCCATTATTCACCACTATTTTTGATGCTGAGGAAACTTTAATAAACCATATATAGCCATGACTGTATTGTGAGGCCTCTGGTGTGCCTGCATTTGAAAGCCCAGAGGCAAAGAATACAAAATCAGAATGAGAAAAGTTGTGTGTGCCATCAAGGAGACCAAAATGATGATTTAATATAACATTAAGAGTAGAAGCCTGGGTGGTGTCTGCCTTCAATATGTCTTGTATCCACACATAACCTGCTTGGAGAATTAATTAATAAATGGACAAACTATTTAAAAAGTGAGATATTCAAAACCGAACAGCAGAAATGAACAACCAGAACTCATCAGAATATTCAACTGTCAGATTCAAATACCAGAGGATGAAAGTCATTAAAAAAATATGCTACTTTCCCCCCCAATAAATAACAAAAAGTATTACTGCCATCATTATCAGCTAAGCATGTGTGGTAAAATATTAAAATATTAGCTTCTTTCACTACTACACATAAAACCACGAGATGTAGGAACTTCATAAGGTATAAATACAGGCCATTCACGGAAGGTTTGGGTTTGGTGGTTGTTTTGTTTTGGTTTTTTGTTTTGTTTTGTTTTGTTTTTGGTGGGGTTTTTTTGTTTGTTTTTTTTTGTTTTTTTCCTCTTTCCAACCAAAGAACATAATGTTAGGCTTCCTTCCACTACCTATATTCCACAATTTCAAGGTGAAAGGCAAACTTGAAAGTTGTTTGTGTATATGTTTTTTCCAGAGTTATACTCTCCTGCTTCTAGGTCTGTAACACCATTAGTTTCTCTCTGAACTGTAATAAGCATAGCATAGAATAAGGATGTTAATTTTTCAAATTAATTCAAATGTTGTAATAAAGTATTACCGTGTCTCCTTGATGTGAAAGTTCTGTGATATTATTCCTATGATTATTAATTCCTTTGGCATACACACAGAAGTATTTATACTGTATATAAATTAATCAATTATGCAGTTAGCAGTTAGCCAAAGTCACTCATTCCAATTTCTGTTAATTAATAATGTGGCTGTCATGTTAAACCAGAGGATTTGTGAAGTAAAAGAAAAAGAAAAAAAAAAAAGTTAAACTGTTAGCTGTCAAACTTTAAAAATGCTAATCAATACTGTTAGCCTGAAGACACTTTCGGCCTTACCTGGCAACACTTTTCTCAAATAATTATTTTGTTTTATCTCAAAGACCTTCTCTGCAATGCTTTGTTTTCAGAGAAAATGAGAAGCTGGGGAGAGCAAAGGATAGATGATTGTTTGGTATATATTAAATAATGCATGTATGATGTTGAGTAATGCAGAATTAATACTGCAGATCCAAATGACTGCAAAATGTCCAGGGCTATAAAAACTCTTGGCTGATAATGACTCACATCCCTGAAAATTTCATTTTGACAGATATCTACGGGATTTTCCAGTGATACAAGTCTTCTGAGAAAAGACAAGATCTGAATGTGCAGCTTCAGGAATCATTTTGACGCTTAACTATTATAAATACTTTTCGTGTTAAATTTGGGAAGGCAAAATAAGGGTAGCTTAGCACTATGGTAACTATTGTACAACGTTTTGAGATGCAAGCAGTAAAATGCCTTCTCTATAAGTAACACAATCATTTCATATCAGAGAGAAAAGGTAATCATCATTATGATTGTCAACCAGACAGTTGGCTTAATTACATCAACACTTGGGGGTTACTGAGTATCCCAGTTTTCTGACAGATAAAATTTCCTTCCTATTCAAAACTGATTTAAGACTTCTTTCTAAGACATAAGTTGAAAAAACAGCTCCCACAAAAGAAAGGAACAAACCCCTCCCAGTCCTGCTCAAAAGAAAACCCAGCAACCCCCCACAGAAAATTAATAATTGGGGTATAAAGTGTAGGGCAGGTGGGTATAGTTTGAAACTAAAACGATTTAAGTACTGCATTTGTTTTTATGAAGATAGCTACTAAAAAGGGTCTTTTTCCTTCCTTCCTTTCAGGTAGCTGTTCTCTCTCTATACCCTGCTAATTCTACAAAATGGCTATTCATGACTAAAACTTGAGAGGCTTCAGTTTACAAATAACCTTTACATAGAAAATGTACATAGAAAACAAGAGTTTTCTTACAGACAGCACTACTCACGTAATTAGATATATTATCACATATCCTTCTGTTAGAGTTATCTCTTACTGCAGTTCATATGGTACTGACTTTAGTACAACACTCGAAAGTGCTTTCACGAGATCCAGAAACCATACAGAACTCACAGCAGAAACCATCTGACTTGTCACTGGTATTTTGCTCCTCTGCTAATTCTCAATTTTTAAAACACCTAAACTGAAAGAAAGATTCTTGCAACTGTGAAGCAGGTACCCAGTTAATTACTCTGATGTGCAGGGACAGAGGGAGCTGTCAGCTAAAGCAAGAGAACATTCGATATTAAGCTGTTCCATACAGAGCAACCAACTATTTTCCTAATGAGGCCAGAGGCCAACACCACCTGTGCAGTGCTCTGCCAGTGCTGCCCAGACCCTTGGGAAATCCAGGGGTCAGCTGCACTGGGAATGCTCAGACAGAAAACCAGCTGTGGTGGCTCTGGCACACCCACGTTCAGATTCCGTCCGTGACACCGTGTCAGCACAGCGGGTTTAATGAGAGTGTGCAGCGAACTCAGGAGAACTATCCTATAAATCTCCTCAGGAGGACCTGACCTGAGGCTGCTGCAGCCCCACAGAAACAATCCTTAATCTGACTCAACAAGCATTCAGGATTTCCCTGTGATGTTTCTTAGCAGGCACTCTAATATACCTCGACCTGTAGGATACGGAGGAGGAAAAGAATAAACACACACAACCCAAAAAAAAGAAAACAGGCAGTAGAGAAGACAGATTTAAAAAAGCATCCAAGAGGTTTTAAGAATTCATCACTTAAAGTTGCTCTGTATTCTTTTTGATAAGCAAACTTGAGGGACGGGAAGAATGAAGCTTGAACATGTTATTTCTAAACTATCTAAAACCAGAAGAAAACGTCCAAACTACTTCTTTGTTGAACAAAACATCACCAACGCTTTAATTTTAGCAGGAGGCACAAATGTTCATGATTCATCTTTTGGAGATTAGAGGGCAGCCATAATATTAAAACATTATTCTGAAATTCTTCTACCATAGATAGGAAATGTTGAGATAGAACTTGGTTAGGGTTTCTATTTCTTCTACAACCTTAATCTTCCTGGAGTCTAGAGAGGCTGCTCTAGAACTCTTAACTTCTACATATTTTTCTAACACCTTACATTTTTTTTCCATCTCAGAAATATCCTTTCTATTTAGGCAAAATCTCAGAAAAAATGACCATTGTACACATTGGTCACAGAGAAAATGGGAATTCATACAAAATGGGGTGATGTTAGAAAGAAAAAAAAATCAGCCTCTCAATGATTCAACAATGTTCTGACTACTCATGTTGATGGATGTGTTACAGAAATGCAGACTTTGTTTATATATATATAACTCAGAGTACTTAAAATGTTTATTTATGCTCCAGTCCACTTATGCTTTCTCTGTGTGTCAGCCTCAGTCTCACCTTTTTTCCTCAGGTAACTTTTACACAGCCCTTACGTTTATAAAGCAATGACATTCCAGACTTGGGAAGCTGATTAAATAAAACTGAGAATGTGGAAAAAAGTCCTCGGTTTCTTCACTTCACCTAAGATTTTCTTTCTGCTCCCACTGAAATCGATTTCTTTGCCTAATTTTAATGCTGTGCATGCAAACTCTAATTGTTTAAGATCTCCCAACATCACACAGGGAAAGTCCAGATTGCTCCAAGAAGAAACAATTGGAGAGTTCTTCCCAGAACAAGTTCCAGTTCTTTGTAAAGGAAGATAATTCTCCCCAGAACTGAAGATTTCCTGTGGCTTGTAGTTTGCCACTTTTGCCAGTCTAATGATGTGTGGCCTTTTATGATTCCAGACACCAAAAATTTAGTGCATTACATATTTGATAGGAGTGAAAGAAAAACATTGTGCATGTCTGGTATAAAAACCATAAATATAAATATTTCACAGCCCACCATTCTCATTAAAAAGTAAAAATATTTCTCATTCATTTTTTATATGCATTTGGACATGTGACATGTATTTTTGAAAGCACTGTCTAAAAAATAAATATATTCCTTCCAAAATAGCTTGAGACATATTGTAAAACCCAAAAGCACTTAAAAAATTTACTTATTCATAAATTAAATTTCAGATTTAAACACAGTTGAAGGAAATTAATAAAATGGTTGTAATGGAAAAAAAGAGATTACTTGTTAATTTAATGCCTCTTCACAGCTTTATAAATTCATAATGCTTCCTCTTTTAATGGATAGAAGTGAAGACCTGAGAGAAATAAAGGGATTTTTGCCTTAATCCTTCAAGTTATAAAATATTTTGTCCCTAAAAGTGAAAAGCACCTGAATATGTTGGGGATTTTTGTAGCTTGTTTGTTTCTTTCTAACATAATGTCTGACCAACATCCCTGAAATCAATAGAAGAAATAACCCTTCAAAAATACTGAATTTGACTACTGGTTTAGTTAGTGCTTAAATGACTTGCAATTTCATATAACACATCTCAGCCAGCCTGTCTTTAAAATCTTATTCTGCCATCACTGTCCTAAAGGCCAACACATTTACAGGAGTGCAGTTGAAGTGACAGGAGTGTGAGAGTATTTCCAGCATCCCACAACACATCACAGCTCTTTATACTCACCTCAAATCTCCCACTCAATGGTCACCACTGAAGCAAATTAAAGATTCAAATATAGAGCTCCTATCCTCCAGAACAGACCCACAGCATGATATTAATATGCCAAAACAATTTATTTAATACTTACAACATATTCATTTTAATTCATTCTTAAGTCTCATTTTTCAAATGAAACACTGACAATATACCTACAAATATATACATTCAGATCAACCCTTCCTGAAAATTTGGTTCTTTTGTTGGACACACTATTGATGTCACAGTCTAATTGCCCTGATATCACAATTCACAGCTGAGAAAAAATTGAAAGAATTAACTACATCTATTTTCAATATTTCTCTACATTGCAGCTGTTCTGGCCTATAATTTTATCACTTATACATTGGTGATATCTGAAAGAAATTCCACGAAGAACTAGAAAGAATTATGTATAAACTGAAAAGCATCAACACTCCAAAAACTGTCCAGGCAGGAATCCAGTCATAACTGTGTCTCCTGAGACTGAGATAGTTCGGATGAGAATTCCAAACAAATATTATAAGTTACTCTTAATGAACAGAAGGTTGGTCTTTGTTTTGCTTTTAAATTTTTCATATAATTTAAAAAAAAAAAAACTGAGAGAAAAATTAAATCTTTTTAAAAGAAAATTTCTTTTCGAAATATTCCTAAATTTATGTTTTAGAAGATAAGTATTCAAACACAATATTAAAATTTCAATTTAGGATCAAATTTCTTTCTATTTTTTCTACTTATTTTTTTGTTATGGTTAAGAAAAAAAGATGGGTTTGGCTCAACCAAAATGTCAAGCTCAATCCCAGCCCTTTCAATTTTTTTTTTTTTCCATTTCAGCTATAAGATACTGAATGGGAAAGAGGCTCTTCATTTTAGATCACATTTTATTAAAAAAAAAAAAATTAAAAATTAAAATCAAGTAGGAAGAAAAGGAATTGATACAGACTGAGATCATGACAGTGAATTAAGAGTAGCTAAAAATGTAAGCTTCAGGATATAGTAACAGTAACCAAATCATTTTTTTACTTTACATTCTATAATAGACTCTGGTGCAGTGATTCCTCTGAAAAGATGAATTTAATGTAGAAATGCTCATGTACTGTTTAGCAGAAAATAGGTTAAAACACTCTCATCACGTTATTCATAGATTTGCATGGATTAGGCTTCTGACTTCCACATGTGTATGTACACAGGCACAGGCAAGGCTTAAAGCCAGTCTTCTCCAGATGCTGAGTCACTCTGACTTTCCCTGAAGGCAAAGGAAAACCTAGGGATTTATCAAGTACTTCTGATGAATAAAACATTTTGATACTGCCGTAAGTAACTCCGTGTAATACTGAGTAATACCGCTGACAACTCACGAGACTGAAAGATGGAGAAATAAATCTAGCAACCCCCTTACTTTTTTAGCCAGAGCTAAAAGGAAATCTGGCACTAAAACAGAGAGAAAACCAGGCAATTTATATGGTAAGTCACTGATCATACACTTATTTAGCAAGTGAATGCCTGTTGGTTAAGATGGTGGGATACCTCCACATGATGAAGCAACACTGCTGGAAAAATATCCTCCTCCAAATAAGTCCTACCCAAAGATGTGCCCTTTTAACTGAATAAAACCACTTTGAGCATTACAGAAAATGCAGCCAGCCCTATTTTTAAGCGAACAGAAACTCTTCACCGTGGAAATCCTGTAATACTGAATTTAATAGAAGATGTGAATTGAGTTTGCATCTAACTCTAGGCATGAATAAATCTCTGTAGGGAAATGCAGTTAATCCTGTTCACTCAGTTTGCCTAAGTAGCTTGTTAAAAAAGGACAGTGACCCTGCGGTGTGTCGCGGTGCACGCACGTGTGAACTTCCAGAGAGAAGAGACTTTTTGGGCAGATGGTTAAGACTAACCTCATCACTGACTTTTTCACAACTCTCCCAATTAAGGATGAACTAATGATGGTGATGGGGAGGGTAGAGATAAGCTCATAAACCAAAGCTCAAGACCAAAATTGGAATATTGCTTCTAAGTAAAGCAAAAACAGACTGCTTTTCAGGCCTTCTTAAATAAAAACAAAGCTTATTTGGAAATGCCATCAGGCATCCCTGGTATCAGTATACTATGTTCCTTACGTGGCTTGAATTTATATCCTGAACATTTTCAGTTATTTCTACTTTTTAGAACACCATCCTTAGCTTCCTGGAAAAATAATTTGATAAGAACATGTCAAATCAATTAACAGTTTTTGTTGAATGCTGTTTTGGGTATTTTGAGGATACAGCATATTTTTTAATATATTAGTATATAGGAATACACTGGCATAAAAGCATGTAGCACATTATAGTGGTATATGCTTTGTTATCGAGCCTTATTTCTGATCCAGAAGCAAAATTACTAAATTTATAGGTGATCTTTTCCCTGCAGATGAATTAATTTTCACCTGAATCAGACAATTTTTTCTTATTGCAACAGCAAATTACGTTTTTATTTCTGGATTGTTTTTTCCACTGAAGTTTTGACTGCATGGGCAAGAAAGATTCAAATTGCTCAGCCTCAGATTCATTTTGTGATACTGGTTTTTCAGAATTTTTTTTTTAAGATGTTTGGTATTTATTACTTTAGTTAAACCAATTACAATGGATTTAAAGGAAAGTTTAAAAATCTCTTGAATGCATGGGGGGTGGGGGGGAGGGCAAGAAATTCTAAAAACCAGAACTGTCAATGCTATAATTCTCGATCTGAGAGTCTTCACAAGTAGAATATTTAATATACTGGTGAATAATAGTTTTTTTCTTCTGCATTTACTACCTCAATAACTCGGGAAAAAGCTGCCATGAGTCTCAACAGTCTTTGTCCAGAGGAGAAGAAGTTATTCTAAATTTATGCATACAGTTTTTTGTTGCGTTTTATTTAGGGTAGGATAGACTAAGAATAATCTCTTCTTGAATCACGCTTTTGCTTATTTTTCCCCAAGAGTCGAATCAAATAAATCTGTTGTTTTGAGCAAAAGGTTTTTTTATCCCCGCTTTCAATTGCACTGTGGTTGCATTACTTAGTCACTCTCTTCCTTTGTTACTCAGTGCATTACCCTCAACCCATAGGTTCAAGAAAATTCCTCATTTTCTCGATCCCTCATGCATCCAAACCTGGGGAGCAAAGCCCGTGATAGCTGCTCAGGAGTGCAAATCAAGCATTTCATGCCCAAAGCCATTACACAGAAATGACTGTCTGGGGTTGCATCATCAGCATTACTGCTGTAGCATGAAGGAGAAAAACAAAACAAATATTAATGGCAGAGATGGAAGGACAGCAGCGAACACAAAAGACTTGCTAAATCACTGTTGCTGCTTTCCCATTGCCTTCCTGTTTAAGGGAGTTATGCAAATCGACCAAAGTATTGACATGCAGGTGTTTCATCTCACATGTGCTACCCTATTACCTCTGAGATTTCAGGGGTTTGTCATACATGGGTGAGTCAGGTAATTAAACTATTTGTTGCAATTAAATAGCATGAATACTGTAGAACCTATCCCTTCTCTCCTCTTAACTTTCCAACAGAAATTTTAAGCTGTTTTAAAAGTAAAGAATTTGACCACCTTGCCCAACAGATGGCAAAATTTTCCAAGTTTTCATTTTAAAAAGGTCAAGCACAAGTCTCAACAAGGTACAGTAAAATATATCTGACATCCATAGCATAAAACCTTCTACTAAGGTTTATTTCAATGATTTCTTAAAAATATATACAATAGATTTATAGTCTAATACATACCTTAAACATAGAAGAGTTTCACATCAGTACAGCTTTCCCTTTTTATTTCAGACTTGATTAATACATATTCCACAGACCCCAGCAAAGACAATGCACAGATCTTATGGGAAAAAAGTATTTAAAGAAGTGGGTTTGGTGAGCACTTATGATTCCTCCCTTTTTTTTTTTCCATATTAGGTTTGACATTTTTGACACTATACTGTATTACAGGCTATTAGCCTAAAGCAATGATTGGGTAGATTAGATTTTTACTGAAACACAGACTGAGAAATGTGTGAAAAATTGAAATTACAAGCCTATATTAGCAGGTTCTTTTCTGAGGGTAGCTCCATCTTTGTTGTACAATGAAGGATAATAATTTAGACCCTGCAGCTTACATCAGCGTAAACTGAGAGCCATAACCAATGTGCCTTGACACTGAAGACATCCTCCAGGAAACAGCTCTATTTAAGCAAATGTCAACAAAACATAGATTTTCCTTTGGGTTTTTTTGTTGGTTTTTTTTTTGGTTTTGATACTGCTTGTTTCTTACCTTCCTTTTCCCTTCCCCATCTGCTCCAGGAGAAGGTTCCCAATTGAGCAGAGCTGATCCAACTTCCCTGCCCGTGTGGGACTTGGGCAGCTCAGCCAGAAGGGCACATGGGAAGTACATCCCCTGCAACCCACCCACCCACCCCCATGTAACCAGAGCCCCTTGATGGTAGGGGCAAATTCCTGCCCTTTGAGCCCTTGAAAAATTTGCCCTTCAAAACCCCAAGGTATCAAGTTCACACATCGCCTCATGGCTCGGACGGGTCTTTCACGTGGCTTATTCTCTGCAAAAAACTACAGCAAGTAAATTTTGCTGCATTTCATATTTATCATATCGAGAAAAAGTGCTAAAAAATTCAGATATGCTACGTAATATATACTACACAATAAATTAGGATAACACGAAGCCAACATGTTCTGATTGCAAAAAGAGCAAAGTCACAGTAGAAATATATAAAAATATATTTTTTTTTTTATGTATCAGTGCCTTTTTTGCATCCTGTGTGATTGTAATAAGGGAAAATGAATCCATAGTTGATGGATGGATACTGCTTTCAGAAAGTTGATAAGATGGTAATGATACAGCCACTGAACCATGCCTCTACCATCTCATAATAATATTCATTATAAAAGCAGGCTTCAACTTAGCAAGGGGCATAACTTTTACTCTTTCTGGCAGAGCAAAAAAAGAAACTCTACTTTAAAATTTTAAGTTACGAATAGCATACTTTAAAGCACTACATTTACTCTTTTAAATCTGCAACGTCACCATGTCAATCTGTTTTTAAGCTGCAGAACAACAATCCGTTACTTCCAGAGGGTGGCTACAGAAACTCCACGTTCCCCATCGCTCTGAACTGCAAAGAAAATTGGTCAGCAAAACCTCCAAAAATACTCTGGGCAGCAGGGTCAAAGCGAGGAGGATGCCACGCTGGATAGGAGACAGCAGGTGGAAGTTGTGAAGCGCAAGGCAGCACATTTCTATTTCCAAGCAGGGCGATGCTTAATTAATCTGCAATTTATGAAACTCCCCATGCTCCCAGGGGTCCTCCCAGGGAGCCTTTGCTGGGTAGTGTCTGGGGAGGGGAAAAAATGCCTCCCACAGTGCACTGTGCCTATGGCATGACACTGAAGACTCTCAATAGGACAGAGGAAAAAAAGCACATGAAGAAGCAATTATCGACCAAAATATCCAACTAGCACTGGGCTAAAAAGTGAGTACTAAATTTTAAAGCCACATCAGAATAAGGAGTCTGAACAAACGCTGCATGAAAGGGGAGCAGATACACAACACTATAATTAGGCATTTAGCAAGAAAACTTATCCTCTGCACTCAAAGGCAGCATCTGGTATTTGCTTTTAACTAAATAGCCTGCTTTCCTAAACACAATGTTTAGTTCTAACCTCTGCCTGAGCTAGTTATAAGTTATTCCTAGAACTGGTGCTGTCATTTTAAACAAGATCAAAAAGTAACGGGAAGGATTTTTAACATTAAATAGTACTTTTCATTTTTCTTTCAATTAATTTTAAATGCAGCTAGTCAAATGTAAACATTTTGCTTTACAGAGTGCTTTCCTTGAAGAAAATGATACTCCAACACATAGAATAACCACCATTATGCCAGATTAGATCACTGCTTCACCCATGACAGTAAATAAAGTCTCACACAGTGTAGTCTTCTCAGTTTCTAATACATAAAAATTGCTTCTATATCTCTATCATCACCTCATCATGACCTTCACTGTAAGTTCATCTTACCTCTTTCCTCCCCTCTTTGCAAAACTTTTGTTCCCCTGCTCTGCAATTTCAGCTGCAACTGCCCTGCTGATTCATTCCTGTATTCCCCTGTTGCTTGACTGAAACACCATTTTCAGTATCTTTCCCTGGGACCAGATGACAACATGTAGAGAATACCACTACTCCTCTCCTTACGACAACAGATTGAGTCCTGAACTATTTTCACTCGGATTCTCTTCACTAGTCTCATACTTGTTACTTATTTCTCTTTTCATATTATTTCCACCGTTGTCAATACACAAATGTTTCCCTCTGGATGTATGCCATCTGGAACAGCCTCTTTGCATTGCTTTGCCTCATCAGCTCCAGCTTCTATTAAAATCTCCTTAAAACTGGAATTTTAAAATATAAGTATATTTAATACGAACATTACACTGCAATTAAAGCAATAAACCCTCTTCGCTTTCTTTCCCAAAATGATGCGCTGTTCATTTCAAACCCAGGGTCAGCTTCAAAGGGATGCGCCTGACATTTCTGAGTCAGTAAAAGCCAAGAACAAACAAAACCTAAAGACAGAACTCAATTTGTAAACATTACACGGTCTCTGTGCATTTCCATAGAAGTGCACACACCTACGAGCATTCTCGCATCTCTTAGCAGAAACGGGAACAAACAATCCAACCAGTTTCACTCCCTTTAAATGTTTCATTTGTCTTAAACCTGTGAAGAATGTCGTTCTAATAAATGCTGATAGCCTGTTTTTGCTGCAGGCAATCTCCTGGTTCCAAGTGAGTGACTGGAACAATGTTTTATCTCCCAATGGGAGACAGAAGACGTCACTTGGACTGCTGGAGTCAGTGTCGATGTTAAGAACATCTTGACCAAGATTTACAGAGCAGAGTCTTGCCAAAGTAACAGTGAAAAATTTGCAACAATCCAAAGGGCTACATAAAAAGGACAGGATAATAAATATTTTACATTTTACTTGATGAACAAGAAAATGGGTTTACCACGTATCTCTTAGCTTTTAGAATTCATGCTTTGTAGAGTGAACCACTTGGGTAACATCATAGAACAGGATCATTTTTCTCCTCATCTGCATACTTCTCCATCAACCTATTTTCTACCAAATTGCAGTCCAAGTTTCATTTGCTCTTCCTAAATACTGAATGTATTCCTACTTAGCCATGTGCAGAGCGCTCTGCTCTCGTACCCATCTGAATAAGTACACTGAGAGCAGTGTGCAGATATTTGCCTGCTTTGCTGGAGCAGAAACAGAGATGGTGAGTTTGTGATCACAAATGTTTGTCGTTGTTGTGGTGCGCCATCAGTAATTTCTGATAGATGCTGTACTTCACACAGCGCTCTGCTACTTCAGCTGCTGTAGATTTCCAAGGAGAAAGAGGCTTGAAGACTAATGACTGCCAGAAAAGTCATTAATAATTTTAGTTGTTTTGCATTAACCAAAATTCCATTTTAAGGCATGCAGTATTTTCTTTATAGATTAATGGCATATAAGATGTCTAATGAGATTTGACTAAGGTTTTAATTAAAAAAAAGACAACAACAACAAAACACAAAAAATCTCCCACCAACAACAAACCACACGCTGATTATGTACTCATACTCAAATTCATGTAATATGGTAAAAGTTGGGGGGAGGGGGGGGAAGAAAAAAAAAAGAAGTAGCCTGATGCATAAAAACATTGAAAAGAAGTAAATACCTACAGTAAATGCAGACCATTTATTGCTATCACACCTTAAAAATGCTCTTTATCTTTTAATGTATTCAACAAGACACAGGGAGGGAAAAGGTGGTTCAGCATAGTAGGATAGTGTCAGAGTGTCTGATGATTGACCAGTGTGAGAGATTATTCTGTAACAAGGCTTCACTTTCAGCTTTTCCATAGCTAAGGTCAGCCCAGGCTCCCAAAACCACAGGAAATGCCCCTGAAAAATTGTAATGAAACACAAACTGCTTCAGTACGGATTGCTGTTGGATCCACTCTATATTTAATTTATGCAACCCAACTTCCCATACTAAACATGCAGCTTAGACAGAAAAGATACTTACGGTCATAGATTGGTCTAAATACAATGTACAAGTCATCCTCACTGAAAATCAGATATATTGAGACTGTAGCGCATTATTAAACACAAAATTATGCCTACAGAGATAGATTTTTCTACATGTTTTGGTTTCAGAAAATCACCCACTTAAATAAAAGATGACACGTTGATCCAGCCTACAGGATTTCTGTCTTTTTGAGAAAAATCCAGATATTTTGTACACAGTGCAAATAATCCAGTCTTATATGGTCCATGGAGTTCAGAATAATGTTCCTGAAAGAGATTTATGACAAAAATCATCTACTTAACAAAACAACTAGGATTTTCTATTTTTTCTTATCTACATGTTCCTAATCAGGCACTTGCAACAAAATCTACATCTAACAAGACACTACAGTTTGACCTGATATCATAAAGGTCCAGGTACAAACAAACTTACACTTAAGGAAAAAAAACACATTGAAAGAACTATTAGTTGCCCGCAACAATTCAAACGTTATTGTTAGGCTATTAAGGATTAACAGACCCCAAAAATTCATGTGAATACCCTCTGAATTATACCCATAATCACTATTCATACCACTCCTGTCAGTGCAAGCAGAGAATGGAGGACAGAGAAATTTAAGCTAAGTTTTATGGCATACATCAACAGATGACTATATATTTATATAGAAACAGTCACACAGAAGAGTGCCTGGGCGGTCTGGTTTTTAATTTAGCACCATGCAAGCAATTGCAAACAAAAATAAATTATTTTAGCCCATTAGGACCCAGATATATCTATTTACTTGCACTTCATTTTTTTACCCTTTTTTGTAAACCTCTAATTTTTAATATTTATACTCTTTATTCCATGACATGAATGCGCACAAGTTCATTTTTTACTTTTATTTACAGTTACAGCAATGAACACTAAAAAAACAACCATCATCTGCTGAGCTATGACAGGCAACGGCATCACAACTTCTCTTTTCTAAGGGATTGATAATGTTTATTGACATACTTTTGTCCAAACCCTATACAGCCAGCAAATTTTATCTAAATCAAAAAAGTTGTATCAGAGGATAGAAAGTGAAATTTTACAATTTTGCCCTTTTAGTGATTTTTTTCGAACAGAATTCAGAAATTTTTACTGGTCAATTGTGACAAATTCACTAAAACTGGATTTTCTTTGAGAGATGGGGAAAAGAAAATGGAAGAATTTTTACCTCTTTCAGAGCAACTGGGGCAAATTCTTAGTGCAAGGAGGATCACACCTTGCCAGTGTTAAATAAGAACTTTGATTCCATATTATTTTCTCAGCTCACATACAAATGAACTAAATGAATTTTAAACAACAAGTGTTTCCTCCCCTTCCCCCCCCACTCTCCACTGCAAAAGCAAACACCATTAAAAAGTGAAGGTGGAGAAAGGCACAAATGGTGCAACTCAATTTATCAGCCTAATCCACATCACTTGAAATCCAATGAATTATATGTGGTAGTTCAACAGGGAACATCTCTTGTAATTACTTGCTCATGAGCTTCCTACCAGCCAATAACTATTTGTCTTAATTGACAGCGTGTAATCCTCAAACAGCTAAACCTTCCTGTTTGGATGAATGAATTCCATTGATAAACTCTTTGTTAATGTCTTAGGAGCAAATCCAGAAATTACACATTAGTGGGATATGAAGACAAACAGCATTCTGCTCCCAAAATAAAACACCTAACTGTCCAAAGCACACAACAGCAAGTTACGGGTGTCTTTATTTAGAACCTTCAGATTTTAATGTTAATTACCTTTTTTTTCAGGCTTTAATTTGCAGACAGTTACATCAGATTATTTTCTCTTTGGGTCTTAAGGGCAAATATGCAGCCACAGAAATGAGCAGATTCTACAAGAGGAACACTTGTCCTGAGGTCTTTATCAAAAAGAAAACCACTCAGCCTTCTTTCATCCAAAAATACAAACAGAAAAAAAAAAATGCCCAATGCACAAGTCTGCTGTGAAGAACAGCAGCTTTTGGCCACCCAGAAGAATACAGAGAACCCCAGAGCTAAAAGTTTGAGTACCAAGAGAATATAACAATTTTCAAAGGGTCTACTTTAAAAAATACTTCTTCCCTCCACGTCTCTGGAGCATCCTTCCAATCCTATCACCTTTTCAGGAATAAGAGCTTTCAAGCACTTCTCTTCTTCTCAAGAGACAACTACATAAAAAACTGCCAAGCCATCATAAGAAAAGCTGCTCAGAGAGAGAAATTTAGAAAAAAAAAAATCAAACAGTTAAGCCCTGACCATAGATAAAATTTTATAAAATACTCAGTTATAGAGAAATCTCTATGTGTTTAAATATGAGTGTTTTAAAAACTAACAGAAGTTACCCACAGATTATTGACTGGCAAGATCATCTTATAGTACATCCATGTCTCAGTAAAATTAGTACTAGTAAATTTATTGAAAGCATTTTTAGAATGTGAGCTTTAAAGCATGTTAATGCACCTATACTTTTTTTGTTTGAACTGCTTTTCTTTAAAACCAAGATATTCAAAACCAACTTTCGATATATTTTTGGTGGGCATCTTTAAAGTACTGTCTTCCCTGTAGAATTTTCAGTAGATCTACGAAAAGTCCACGAGAAGCCCCCCTCTGACCAATGCCTTATCACGAAAGATTTCATGGTTTTATGCTCTCTCATCTGTGAATTACATTTAAAATCAGAAAATGGGCTGCTTTCTTGACCTTAGCTGTTCCACATTTTTAGCTATGAAGTCTTTCTGATATTGTCATTATCGCCTGTCTAACATTATCCCACCTATCCAGCTTTGCAATGCAGTATTGTCTACAGCCTTTGTGCCTTGGGAAAGGATTTTTCATTTCACATTGTTTGTTCAGACTTTAATGAGATTCTTAAAAGAGCAATCCCTTGGATTGTAATAGAATCCCACTATAGATCAGTGACTGGTAGAAAGTGTTTTGGCATGACTAGTTTCGCAGAAAGGGAAATTTATGTTCACAAAAGTAGACTGGATCCATGAAAGGTAGAGGAAAGAGAAAAGGGAATGAAGTAGCAATGGGCACTCACATCATATTAAATGTATAACATCAGAAGATATTTAAAAAAATGAAAAAACTCCACCAAAAATGCTACTGGAAGTCATATTTTAAAATTAAATTGCTTTTTCCTCCCTCCTTTTCAGAGGACTCTTTTCAAAAATATGGATAATGACAACTAGAAGTTACAGGATCCACAAGAAAAAGACAGGCAAATTGGCTTGAAAATCTGCTAATGAGAATTTTACTGGAGTCCAGGATAATAATTTTTTTTTTTTAAAGGAAACTTTTTATATCATCTTCTCTAAAATAAATTATTTCTGTAGTAAGAAACCCCTGGCTATGACCAGAAGCAGAAAATACTTTGTGTAGAGCAAATCTGCATATCAAAGTAAAATAATTACTTAGTTCCCCTCAATATACTTTTTTGGCACTATTTTTAGGCACACTTTTGAAAATTTAAGTATCTTTTGAGGAAACAGAAATACAGTACAGGAGGATGTTAATATTAGATATAATATAAGATATAATAAAAGTAGATACACTAGCATTACTTTTATGCATTCTATGGTATAAAATATATAATTTTACAAAAATTTAAAAATTGTCCAAACTTGCAGACCACCTGTGGATTCAGCAAGACTTGGCAGGACAACAGAAACCTCTGATATAAATGTCAACTGCTGTGATCAACTCTATGTTTAATCTCTCATGCTACCCTCAAAAGCACAGAAAACAGAGAAAAAATGAGCAAATCACTCTTAAAGCTAATGTACCCTGAAGGTAAGAGAATAATGGTATCTGGAAGAGAAACTGGAGAGAGACTAAAAACAGTTAAGAGAGTAAAAACAGCTATTTGTACTTATTACTTATTAACTAATAAGTTCCAGTTGATTTTCATTGTGCTTTAAAAAGGAATCAGTTTTTTAAAAATAATGATGAGCTTTTTTATTCTACTCCAACATATCTTGGTTTTAGTAACTATTAATATGTACCCATAATAATATGTGATATTAATATTATTATATACCTGTAATAATATATAGTATTATGACAGGAAGAGTTTAAATCACTGAAGGAATAGGAGACATTACTGAAGTAACTTAACAATGATATTAGTTCTTTGTTCATCTCTTATCATTTCAAGTTGGCAGTTGGCCAGTTTACCAGACTGACAAGCTAGATTATTAATGGAACTAAGCTAAATTTTTAAATCATGGGTTTACTGAAGTAATTAAATTACTAAACTGTATCAGAAAGATATGTGGGTACATGAATTCATACCCAGCAGCAAACTGCACATGAGGACACCTTTACTTTTATTGGCTTTCAAACAGTTCAGAGCAGACAGCTCAGCCGACAGCTCACGACAGGAATTTTAGGCAGCCTCCAAAACGTGACTAAGCAACATGCAGTGCTCACAGCCAGAGACAGGCCTGGAGTCCTTATGAACTCGCTGGTTAACTAGCTGCTGGCCAGCATATGATTCCTCCCAGCCCAACCCTCACCGCCCTCTGGGTCAACCCTGGAGCTGTAACCAGGGGGGAAGGGGAAGGCGTGAAACCGTCGGGGATGGTTCAGCCGCGGGGTCATCCCGTGAAAACACGCCCAGCTCAGAACCATCCACGTGTGGCTCATCTGGGCTGCAGATTAAGTGCACCACAGATGCCGAGATATTAGACCTGGCAGTTTGCAGAGGCACCCTCGCTCCAGGAGGATGCTTCAGCAGAGCCACGTACAGATAGATGTCCAAGCCAGGTCAGCAGCGCAGCTGCTCACGGCAACGCTTCAGCTGACTCTGGGCTGCTCCAGGGGGAAAATATGGAAAGGTCTCCTGCACATATAATAAAAAAAGTGTTTAGTTTTGTGGTTGTTTTTTTTTTTTTTTTTTTTAATCTTTGATTGCCTATTTCAGAATTTTAATTTTTTTTCCTGCCTGTAGCATGTGTTTAATAGCATTTTAAGAAGAAAAAGTGTAATACTCCAATGTTTGAAAACTATGAATGACATTTTCATTACAGGTTGTGCTTAAAGTAATCCCTATGAGAAATGAATTTATATAAAATACGCTCTGATGAATTAAAATTTATGCTTCAGCCACAGACCTCTGAGGAAAGATAGATTTTGTAGAAAATGTATCTCAATCCTCTTATTTCTCCATTATAAAATACTGTTAAAAACCTGCCACAACTTCTGTTTTGGTTTTACTTTGGGGGAAAAATAGTGTGTTTCCTTCATCGGAATGCAAATCTTGAGGTAAGTACATAAGATATGCCAACCCATCTTTTCAGTCTTACAAGCCTGTATCTGAGCTATAAACTTTTTTGTTTTATGGTGAAGTTTATCTAATTAATGCCTAGAAATCCAATTATTCTTAGAACACATTTTAGAACAGATATACTGCTTTTGTAAGTAGTACACAGCTGAATTCAAATTTACCCTTTTCCCCCCAGTAAAAAATTAATGTGCTGCACTCTTCACTGCTCAACACTCCTATTTTTCATCATGGGGTGGTGCTTTGGTAACCAATAAGACCAAATGGCTTTAAGATGTACCAGAGGAGATTTAGATGAGACATTAGGAAAAATTCCTTCTCCAAAAGGATTGTCAAGAATTGGAACAGGCTGCCCAAGGAAGTGGTTGAGTTACTGTCCCTGAAGATATTTGCAAGAGGTGTAGATGCATCTCTCAAGGACATAGTTTAGTGGTGGGTTAATGGTTAGACTTAATGACCTTAAAGGTCTTTTTCACCCTAAATGATTCTATGGTTCTATGATCCCATATTATAGGAGGAGATTAATGCAATCTAAAGACTAGGTAACCAAGTGTTGGGAAGTATTACAGACTGTTACAGCATATGTAATATCCATTTTGATGGAAGACCTTTTGAAAGGTTTTCCTTTCATGAATCACAAACATGAATCATCTAAAAGTACAATAAAACAACTTAAGGGTTAAAAAAACTCAGTTATATTTTCTCTGCCTTGAGTGTTGCATTAAAATCAATATTATATCTAAAGATAAAAAATTAATAGAAGTCATATCAACCTATACACTCCTGAAGAAAATATGACCATTTATGTGAGAAAAAAAAGGTATCATTATTAAGGGCACACAACACAGTTCTACAGAAGACAAGAAAAGCAGATGAGGAATGACAGAGCAAACCTTGCAGTCTCCACCCCTGGGTTAGCCTGTGATTTCTCCTGAAATTATTATTCTGGACATTTTAAGTGTTGCCATAAATATACCATGTATATAAGTTTCTTTCTGGTCTGTATTACTCTCTCACATGCCATGTTTTTTTCTTTTATCGATTTTATTTCTCTTATTGATTTCTTAAATATTCAAACTGGAACAGACTCAAAAATAACCAGAAAATGGGCAATACAATTGTAAGCACTGTCTGTCCGTCTTGGGAAGAAATAGCATCTGACTTCTCTGATTGTTCTTTTCTATATATTTGAATATCAGTCAACATCAGTTCATTTTCTTATATAATTTATCCTACATATTTAGAATGTTATCTGACATGTTGCCTGCAGAGCAAGAATCATGCACATGTTTCTTAGTCCAAAGTTGTTTCATTCATACAGTTATGAGGAACTCCATTCAGCCTTCAACAGGCAATTTCCACATACAGGGAAAAGCTCACCTTAAAAGCCAAGAAACGCTCCTAGATGATTTTATACAAACTCTCCTTTCTGTCATGAGGTCTTTTTGAGTGAAATAAAACTCAGAAAATCTAAATGCCAAGGGGAGACAACTGCAGCCTACAGGGACAGCACCACAGAAGGCACAGAGCAATTGGTATAAAACAGATGTCACATCCCCTCACCTGGTAAACATTTTGTATGAAGTTTTCCTTAGACTGCAGCTGAATGAATTCCATTCCTGGAGAGTCCTGTAACTGTTCTGCCACCTTTCTAATTTTCTTAGGCTTTTGTTTTGTTTTTAAGAGTAGACTCTGTTTTAGCAGTTCCTGCAAAATTACCTTCCTAATTTCCATCCACTATCCTTCAGCGTAGATGAAGGACAGCATAAAATATGAAGTATACATGAAATACATCATAAAATTAGAGCTGTGTCAGAGGTTCACACTGGGTTATCCAGCAAGAAAGTTAACAATCTTCCTCATCAGATGAGACTCTTGATGGAACTCTAAGGTGATGATCAGCTCAGAAAGAAAGGGCTGAACTACTCAGACATCTGGCAAGTTTGTGTCCTTTACCATCCTCTACACCACTTATTGACAAGCCACAAGAAAAGGTGAAATCTGGTCTTTTGGTTTTAATTATTGTTACATCAAAATGCCAAGATCAAAACTTTAGAACTCTGCTCAGGTCTTCTGTGTCTCTTTTCTCCTAATCCCATTTCTTACAGATGCCCTAGATCAGACTCACACTAAAACAGCAATCGTGTCAACACTGCCCCTCTTAGCTGTTGTGAAAGCAAACTGCAAAGCCACATATGGCACCTCAGGGTTTGCCCAGAGCTGTAGAGCATCTGCTGAGCTCATTTTCCTGCAGGACAGTTAAAACACACGTCCCTCAAATGTGCACACTTGCAGACCAGCGCAGCTGGTTAGGGATGGCTTCCCAGTGCTTGGGTTTTTTTGTCTCAGACGTGTGTATATACATTCCTTCGACAAAATTTCACATTATCCTGGGGTTTAAGCACAGAAACTGTTATAGAAAATAGTGATGACAAACCACAAGGGCCACACGGCCTATCAGCGATTCGATTTTCAGGATGTGTGTTATTAAAGTTGCGAGATTACTTTGCTTAGATACACCAATTTAAGGCTTCAATCTTTGTGACCACTTCAGTGTGTCACGGTTTCCAACCTCTACAGTCTTTTCTTATAGGTTTAATTTTCATTGTTGTTTACCCAGTGTTCTAGACACCTTTATTACCTGTGAATATATGTAATCCAGGCAAATGAAGAACTACAATTATTAGATCAGTTGCTTCGAGTTATCCATTTCTGCCACAAATGATAAAAGATCTTGATTCATAGTTCACTAAAAAATTATAAATGTGATAGTCCCATTCTTTCCATCTCAGTCAGCCTTTGGTTTTGATGCTATACGTGTCTCTGACTACGTCAGAATGCCACTTAAATACAGGAAACAGCCCAGTGGTATGAAACACATGATTAAGAAATTACAAAACATACTTGGCCTCGAAGAAAAGAAACAGATGAAAAGAAATATTACCTCCACTTTCTGATTTGCTAGAAGTCAGTATACACAGGACATAAAAATATTTGTTTTACATGACATAAAAGACAATATTGTTGTGTAATTAGGAGGAAAAAACCTGACTGTCAATTATGGCACATTATATGTGGGAGAATATTGACAATGTGAATCCCTGCAGGGAGGGATTTGTAAGAAATTCCCATTACAGCCCATTGTGTACTGCTGTTCACAGAGAGAGGGATTTCCTAGAGTTGACATAAAATTACACTGACCTTTGGCTGCCACCAGCATAAGTGCTAATTCAACATAAGTGATAGCTTTATTTGTTTCATTTGTCAGAGAGTAACAGGCATACTAGTTACACTGTGAAATACAGGAATTCTGCTTCACTTTTCCATGCAACTGAAGGGGACCTTAATGATCATCCAGTTCCAACGTAACACAAAGACATAAATAACAGTTTTAGTGCTCACTGCGAGGGGGAAACCTCAGAACCAGGTCAGAAGACACTGCAGACCTAGCCACTGATTTCTGTTCTGAAAGATCTTATTAATATGGTAATTTGCAGCACACAAAATGATTTTTGATACATCAAACAAGGATGAGTACACAACACCAAAACCACAACTTAAGTTCACTATCGCCTGGTTATGTATTTTCCTGCTGGCAGTCACGGGACATTTGAATATGACCCAAACACAAAAAGCCAACAACATATTTTAATATTTCATGTTTGCATTAGTTCAGTGCCTGGAAAACAGTCTACTCTGGCAATTTGACTGTCGACATTTAGGTGACAGGGGTGAAGGTAATATAAGAATCTCTGCAGACTGGAACGACAGAGATGGTGCACGGAATAGATTCAGCAAGAGAGAAAAATGGACCCATCAAGGGAACAGAGACTCTTCCACAAGTCAACCTGCTAATAAAGTAGCTGAGAAAGCTGAGAGCGAGTTTATGCTCTGCCCATGTTGGAAATTAGCACAGTGACCTTCTAAGCAGGGATTGCCAGCGCAAAAGTAGAGTGTCACCAAGGTCAACAATTACACAGACGCACAGCAGCTGCAATTTCATTCATAATATTTGTTTCCAAGAACAGGAAAAATTCAACTATACAGTAATATGAGAGCTGTAGAACTATAAGAGGTTAAAAGGGCAAAAGAGTCAGTTGCTTTCAAAGCTTAAAACAAGCAAACAATTGTTGCATTTTAAGTGTATGACAGTAAACCGGTGATTAAATTTATTCCATATATATGTTTTAAAAGGAGCTTGATATTAAAAATAATGAATAATTAACATAAATGAAGTAGCAATTACTTTTCTGCTTTTCACATTTACCATAATAATTATGAGACTCGTTTGTGAAAAGCAATAAATATAATCTGATTTCATTTTGCTGATCAACAGCAATCAGTTAATGTGTTATCATACGAGATACAATCGATAGAACAGGAAATTTATAGAGAGATGTTTATTGCTACTTACTGGGTACTTCGATTGATATTTTAAATTTATAATTAGAATAACAGCTCATTTGCCTTTCATCATAAAATCAGAAAGCTTCAGTCTTTGGATTTAGACATCCAGATGTAAGAGCCGCAATTTTTTTTCTCTAACAGAATTTGCAGGAAGACCAGTTTCCCCATCCACTTTACAGCAACAAAATGCTCAACAAATACTAGTCTTTAAAAAGTGTTCAAATTAAAAAGCATAAAGAGATATTTCAACCTCATTAAGCAAGGGAATGAAATGCCAAGCACTAAATAAAAACATATTCTTATATAGTCCATGCTGGAAGGATTTCAATAATATGCATTTTTACATTACTCTTCATGCCATGGACTTTATTCAGGAAGACATTTATGCATATTTCTAATCTTATTAAAGGCTTACTCACTGATGAGCTCATTGTATTTCAAGATGTGTCTTTTTTTTCTCCTGCCATGATTCCTTTAGAGTTGCCCTTCATAGATAAAATATAAAAATTACAGCATAAGCAGTCTAATAGGATGCTCCATCTGTGACATTGACAGGATAAGGTGTTTCAGAACACATAAGAAAATCTCAAGGGAAAATTTCCTCCCAACTCTAGGCAGCTAGCAGATGTCATTCTTTCTCTTCAAAAAATTAAAGTCAAATTATCTCATTTTTGAAATATCTAACGTGTTCTTAGCTTTTTAATTTTCCCTTCAAAACCATCCTTTTTGAATATTTCTATAAAGTCAATCAAGTTTAAGTTCTATTAGTTAGAAATCCTGGATTTAAAGTTAAAAAAACCCCAAACAAACAAACAGAAACCCAAACAACACATACCACAAAACAAACAACCAGACACTCAACCCCCGAAAGAATCCACAAGATCGAGATTTAAGAGCAGCAGAAGGGAAAAGAAAGAATCTATATTTGTGCGTTCCTTCTGGAAGGGACAGGTCTTGGCCTCTCTGTGGAGCACAAATTAAAATGGGAAAGCACTGTAGTAATTGTGTCACCTACTGGAACGGCACTACATAAGTAGCAATTAGCAAATAACAACCTTAGTAGTACTGGAAATAAAACTCAGAAACTGGAATCTAAATTAAAGCTTAAAAATATAGTCTTAATTCTTTCACCATACTTTTTAGACAACACCTTGGAAATCTCTGTTGTTTACAAAAATTTGGCATCTTCTGTACTCTCATTTCTTATAGAGAGACTATTGAAATTCCAGCTTTTCTGTGTGATTGGACCACAGAGAAACAAACACTTTGAGGACCATCATAAATTCTATGGCAACCTTGGCATTACACAGTTCAAACTGTACTGTTCTGTATCATTCACTGAAGGCATCAAGAAGTTTTCTCCAAAAATGTACATAGCCCACAAACCACAGAAGCACATTCCTTGTCTCGTTTACTACCACTTAGGTTTATATAATATTTTATACTGGTTCTGAATTTGGTTTCCCATACCAGTTCCAGTCCACTAGATTTTTGGGAGGTATTTAGGAATGGTCTATGGAATTACCAGCACCACATTAAAAGGAATTGTGAATTAGAGGACTTGAGGAGGGATTATCAATCACACAAAAATTAGACGAGCCCTAGTGATAGGAAACACTCGGTGTAGAAGAGTTGTGGTGAAATGAGCCAGGGCACATAAAACATCTGCCTGTGGAAGTTGTGATCTCTCCCAAGCCTTGTCTGGGAGCCCACTCAAAGAATGTGAGCAAAGACAAGCAAGAGAAGTTATTCATTATCATTTGACCTACCTCATCTTCTAATTAGCATTTGGTAATTGGCTGGAAAAAGTCCAATTTCTTGCCCAGTAGATGCTCTTCAGGTATGCTGACTGCTTTGGGTTAACACCTGGGAATATGGCAATCTGTACTGAGAGATTTAGGAATACAAATCTCTCTGTAATTAAGTAGAATCCAAGTACCTAACAGCTAGGGACTTCTGATAATTCCAAATGTTACACCATATTGGAAAGGATGATATGAAAAAGCTGCCAGTATAACTCCAAAGAGGGATAAGTAAACAAAGAAATCTTGCTCTTCCTTTCTGCTTCTCAGATCATCAAACCTGAAAGATTCAGTAAAAGCTTTACAGAGAGGAGAAAAAAGAAAACATAAGGTTGTGGGTTGGATCCCTGTATAAGCTTAAGAGTTGGACTCGATGATTCTTGTGAGTCCTTTCCAACTCACACTATTCTGTCATAACTTCATTTAAAACCAATTGTAAATTCAATTTTTAAGAATATGTTTTAACTTTAGGTAAAATGGCAAGAATATTTTGGAAAAACAAACAAACAACCCTAACATGGTTAATGGAGAGGGAAAATCTAGATAACAAATACCACAAAACTGCTTGACTGGCAATTCAGTCAAGTTACATCATTCTGGAAGGAACAATGTTCAAGTAATCATTTACCAAAGTGTTAAATGAACCCCAAGTGTCTGCTCTGCAAATCTCAACCTGAAGGAGTATCCCGAGGCATGTTATCAGATCTGAAAAAGCTCCAGGTGAATAAAGTCTCATCTGACCCTGGAGAATCAGTCCACCTGACAAAATAACAAAACAAAATACACGCAGAAAACTATTTTGACACATTTTTCTGAGGGTGGATTATTTATCGGTTTGATCCCAATGCTCAGTCAGGATGAACCACAAGAACCTTTATAGCAATGTATCAGTCTCAACAAGAAACTAATGACTAACAGTAGTGTGGATGCTGCACCCAATTAACTCAATCAAGGTAGGCAGCATTAACTGGTAAACGAGTAATTATATTTTTATACTGAAAAAATGTAACAAGTCTGCAAAGTCAAATAACAAGTGGGTTGTAATTTGATGGTACCAGCCACGAAGTTCAAATTTCAGTGAAGGTTGATTTGATAATGGAAGGGTAGCTGCATCCTTCCAGTTTCATTAAAGAATGTAAAGAAAGCCTTTTCTAGAGATAAAGAAGTGTTTTCTACTGAATCTTATCTACTGCAAAGTTCTTATTAAGGATGAGGATTTGAGGTCAATCCTCCAGTTTCAGAAAGTTAATCGAGTGATTAAGCTTTGACTACAAACTTCAGGGATAAAGTTCTTCCAACTGAGCTTAACCTCAGCATGTGTGATGGAACTAAAATTTACCAAATCCTCACTTCCCTGGAAGTCTTGTGTTTGAAATAAAACTGATGAGTTGTTGTTACCACCTCAACCATATTTAATTATTACAATGACAGGTTAATCACATTCAATTGCTTCTCTTGTTCTCAGTGGCTGTTTTGTAATATTTGAGAAAATACAAGTAAATTAGGAAGCTGCTCCTGCAAGTACAAATGTAAATAGCTCAGCTCAGTTCTGTTTTGCTCTATAGAGATGAATACTTGTGTATTGATCTACCCACATGCATCCACTTGAAACCAAGGCCACTAATTAGATGTTAAATGTGCCAGGAAATTCGAGTTTCAGTTATGGGTTCTGCCACAAATGTGTGAAACCCTTACCTGAAAGATACTGAGTGAGCAGAAAAATTAATGAGTTTCATTTCACATCAGCTAATCAAAACTTCTGACAAAAAGAAAAAAAAAACACAAAAAAACCCCAAACTTTTTTTTAAGCTTTGGTAAATTATTCCAAAACATCTTACTTATGCATCATCCCTCAGGCATTTTTTTGTGGTTTTCTCACAAAAAAATATTCAATACTCAAAAACGTATCTGACTTGCTTATAATCAATCTACACACAAAGTTTTAACATTAGGTCTTCACACTGTGACCAGTGTTAGTGAGGTTCAAAGCAGAGAGTGGGGAGAAGCGGTTCTATCCACAGCCCAGGCCACAAGCCAGGCTGTGCAAAGTGAGCCACCTCACACACATAGTTCAAATGCTGATGTAGGAGAAGATTTTAGAAAAGCTTCCAGATTACACAGACACTGAAAGATTGCTAACAAATCCTTCTGCTTTTGAAAAAAAAAAAAACAAAAACAAAAACAAAAAAAAACCCAAACAAACAAAAAAAACCCACTAAAAAAACCCAAACCAAACCAACCAACAAACAAACTGTTAAAGCACAGTCCCAGTGTGACCATTCACGGGACTCTCTGGCAGTCACACTCATCATCACAGACTTTGACTGCTGGGACCGAGGCCCCTTCCCAGCAGCGGCTCCACTAACCATACAGGTCCACCCTTGACTCCCTGCATACCCCACTCACTCAGACCAGGTTTCCTCACCAGTTCAACCTCAGGTTTCCCACAGCAGACTCTCAGATATCTCATTGCACAGATCAATTTATTTATGGTACAGTACCACAGAAACAGCCTGAGCTGGTGCCTTCGAGGAGAGACCCTGAACAAAGGACTCCCCAGGCTTTTATCCCCTCACAGTCCAAGCATGGCACGGTTTCACTCTTCCTCCTCAGTCCCCCACTCCTGCTCTGTCTCCTGGTATCCACCCACCTGGCTGGTGCCACCCATTTCATGCCCTTTGTTATCCCAGCCTCTTGCCTTGGGCTCCCACCCAGAGCCCAGTCTGCACCTCAATCTGCAGTTCACAAACAGAGCTACCTGCAGCAAATGTATTCCTCAACAAACACGTGTTTAAATGCCCCTTGATCACAAACAAAGTTTTTCTAGAGCTTGTTGAGGACACAGTTCAACTGCACTGCAGCTGCCATGTTTGCCCGAGCCTGTACAAGCTGGAAGAAAAGTACTGAGCAAAACCAAACAAGGCTTTTGCGTTTTTTTTTTTTTTTTCCTTTTTCCTTATATCTTTTAACACAAAGAGCAGATGGATGAGCTGTTACTGTGCAGTGCTCACATTTACTGTGCACAGTCTTAGTGCACACAGTTGCTGAAGGTTCTGTGGATCGCAGGCATTGACTTTGTGCCTCACTGCTGATTTGAGTTCAACTCCCACACAAGCTCTGCGAGAACAGCCAGAGCACAACGAGATGCCATCTTCCAGTGCACTGAGAAGTCAGTAAGCCTTGCTGCCAGCAAGGCTACTTAGTTCAGGTTGTACACTGATAACTTAGTCTGAAGCTATTACGTCTGAAGCTCTAATGCCTCCAGCTCCAAAACTGTTTTGCAGTCTGCAAGGTTACTATATTAAACTGCCCCTGTGTTCAATCCCTGAGCCTCCTGGCACATTCCCTGGCTGTGACATCTGCCTATTACTATTTGACAGGAAAGCAGTCCAAAAGCCAAACTGTTCTAGGCCTCCAAGACCAGTGTTGACCTTATTTCTACTAACACACAAGAATTTATGTTCCACATGTACTTCAGGTTCAGTGTGAAAGAAAACACAATACATGTAGAACACAGTACAGCTTTCCCTAGTAGCATAAGGAAATACATGGATCTAGGAAAAAAAAACACCCAAACAAAACAAAAACACATACAGACAAAAAATGATCCCCCTGTCCCTAAAAGAGAAAGAAGAAAAAATTACTACTTCATTGATTTCCTCACTCTTCTGGATCGTTTCCCTATGAATAAATGGATCTCAAACTTCTCCCAGAGCTTGTAACTCTTTTTAGCATCCTTCAGTCTTGGCACAAGATCTTTCACTCTCTGCTCTCCTCTTGCTGGCAGTTTCCTGTGACTGTCAGGAGGCCTTCCCACATTCCTGTGCTCTCCCTCTCTGTCTTTGCACATTCTTTCTCTGCTCTGCTAAACACCAGAGAAGACATATGGAAGATCAGACTCATGCTTAAAGGTGTGGTCCCAAGTGCATTCCCTTTAACAGCAGCATGGCTTCAGCAATCTCTGTTCTCCCTCTTTACACCTCTGACAATTAACTACTTCTTCCCCCCTTACCTACATTGGCAAAAATATTTCTGAGGGTTTATGTTACTTTATGCATGAGTATCTTCTAATGGATCGCTGTCAAGTACATCATTACTACTCTTAGAAAAATAGATTTATATGTGACCAGTCTGTGGCAATCAGACTTTACTCAGGCTACCAGGAAACCGTGCCTTGAAGAAAAACAAGATTTAAACACAGATTCCCCAAAAGTACAAACATGGTATGACAGCAAAGGCCTTGACAGAGGGAATAGAAGACGATGGCAACGGCAAAGCTGCCAGAGCTATGAGCACAAATCAGAAACAGTCAATCACAAGTCACTAAGAGTGCAAGCTTGTGAGTGGGGGGAAAAAAACAATTCTTTTACCAGTCAATAAAGTTATTAGATTGTGCTAGCAAAACAATAAAAATGAACCAAAGCAGACCCCAGCTGCAGAGTAAGAAACACTCTAGGTCACCATCATACTCTTCCCACCAAAGAGAAGAGAGAAACATTAACATCAATGTAGAATTTGAGGTTCTGACCATGCACCATAACTCCATCCTGCTTTTCTACTCAATAGGACCACCACCATGAGTCTTAGCCCTAAGAGGCTTTGAGAAAGGTAAGATCAGAGAAAGGGGTACATATAAAAAGTTTGTTTATATCCGTTCTAATTGTCCCATTATGAGGAATGACTTGTAATAGTCACATAATTGGGTCTATAAGTCCTTATATCATTGTAACAAGGCTAATAGTTCTTTGACGAGACTTAAGACTTTAATGAGATTAAGAACAAATGCTTTTGCATACACAGTGTGTTTCTTTAGGCCACATGAAACAGCTTGATATGTACCCTACTTGAGGGCTGATTGTTAAAATTAAGATGCAAAGTTGGGGTTTGAGATGATATAAACTTGCCCACATGCCTAATTCTCATCCTTATCCTTTGGGCTCTATGAGTTAGTGATTAGGAAGAAAAAAGCTGCTGGCTGTTTTCCAGAGCACCTTCCTTAGGAGGTGGACATTACTAACAGTGACCAAGAATTACATCTCTTTCCTGATGGGATCGGTAATTAAAAAATGAACAGTACTGATTAAAATAATCCTTAAGCAACCATTTACACTGCAGAAGCATAGGCCATATATCTCCCAACTACCGTTTTACACTATGTTAAAAAGAGTTCAAAGCTGCTTTAGCTTTCACTGTATCGTCCATTTAAATTGTAAAAAGGTACAAATTACTGAAAGTTTAGTGACAACTGTAAGCAGCTCTGATGGATATTGGAAAATAAACATTTCTGACGTTTTATCTGGTCTCAATACCATATGAAGAGGGGGGTAAGCAATGCTGACAGGGGGTTTGTTGACAATTTATACTGCAGGGTAAATATCACTGCTGGATTGTTTCACCTATCTCCTCACCTAAAGTCCTGCTTAAGACTCCATTTATGCTTTGAAGTTTGTACATTAACTTACCAACCACACTAAAATTGTTCAAATCAGACCAAACTGGACCAAACTGGTTTCAACCAATTCAAATTGAATCCAACTGGACCAAACCAGACTAAAATATTTTAAACCTATCAAGATGGTTCCAACCAGATCAAAGTGGTTTAAACTGAATCAAACTGGTTCCAATCAGTTCAAACCAAACCTAACCAGTTCAAACCAGTTCCAACTGAATCAAACTGGTTCCTGCAGTTTAGACCAGATCCAACCAGTTTCAACTGGATCTAAATGGTTCCACCTGGTTCCAACCATCCTGTTTGGTTTGGTTGGAACCCGTTTGATCTAATTAAAACCAGCTGGAACCAGATAAAGCCATATTGATCCGCTTTGAACTGACTGGAAACAGCTGGAACTATTTTGATCTGCTTGAACCATGTTCGAGTTGCTTTGTTATGATTTGAAAAAGATCAAAATAATGAATTAAGCCAGTATTTAGGTTTTAATGAAAATCCTCAGAGGTTCAGGTCTCCATCTTCTGCATCATGCTGTTCTGTCACTGTATTATGTGGACTCCACGAAAGAACAGCAGCAGCAGAAGTAAGGTAAGGTAAGGTAAGGTAAGTCGTGGGCAGAAAGGTCAGTCAACCCTGTCATTGTCACCATCTTGGCAACCACGCATTTTTCTTCACTATACCTAGAAAAGCTACCAGAGTTTAATGGGTGTAATATAAGCTGAAGTCAAATAATAGTGCTGGGATAGCAGTTTCAGAGAAGATAATAAATTACAGCCACACTTAAAAATGAGAAGCTAATTTGTATTCATTTTGTGGCATTATTGACATCTACACAGGAAAATTAATCAATAATTAACCTGTCTTATTTTTCTTTAAGGGATGAAGCCCTGTATCAAATGGTTTTATATTTTATAGAGTTATTAGATTACAAAAAAGCAAAGATTCTGTGCAGATTAAACCTTTTAATATCTTTGTCATTAAAGAAATACTAATGCTGATATTTATTACAACATTATGGGTAATGTTTTCATGGGAGGCTGAAACTTTAGCCCATTAAATGCTCCAATCTGATATGGGAAATGGCTTCTATGAACTGCCATTGATAATGCAACACGTGAAAATATTACACAGTTTTACCAAAATTCTTCAACAATGTATCCAAAACATGAACTAATTTATCTGAACAGTGCACAGAATAAAATTGGGATACAAACTTATCCCCAGTTTTGAAACAGAACACTTGTAGCAGTTTCTATAGATTAGCTCGAAAGGCTTACACTGAGAATTAAATATACTTAGTAAAGAATTATTTAATGAACGAATATACCTAGAATGCTGGCAAAAAAATTACACACTATACCTAAAATGCACTAAATAAAAAACTGCTAAAACAATACAGTGAGGCTGCATCAGACAAACAAGGCAGCAAAGATAAGATCAGAATATTTCCAGCTACCCGCGTGTCACAGAAAGGGGAGAATTTCTCCTGAGTCATTTTAGTGACATCCCATTTTGTCTAAGCACTATCTATGTCTACACAGACACTGAGGGCACGTATCCAGTTAACTGTGTTTGGGAAAATGAAGGTGGAGGAGGGAGGGGGGAGGTGGAAAGGATTGATCTGGAACACCCTGAGAAAAAAAAAAATGAAAGGACTCAGATTTGGCTGTTATGTGGTCCAAGCTCATGAGGACTGGACAAAAGGTGAATGCTGGTGACCTGAAAATGAAGCGCCACAAAGCTCTGCAGGGTATGAGAATGACAGAGAGTACAAGCTTCTGAACACAGCACATGCTCCACTATGGCCACATAAACCCTTTTTTACATGGTCTGTGTCCTGACACAAATGGTGCTGTAGCCTGTGGGCACGTGTGGAGGGAGAGAGGGGGGTGCAGTGGGAGTTTGTGGGTGTCTTGCTCTATATCCTTGTTATTGTTGTGGAAAAACTTACATCCAAGTGTAAAAATCTTAGCGTTTATGACCGAAATTTAGATGAACAGAATGTAGCTGATACATTGAAAAAAGGGGTAAAACTGAAATATAAGGACCATCAAACAAAAAGAAGAAAATCAACAGAAGGTAACTATAAAAAAAAGCCAAGAATGCAATGGTGATGAATTCAAGGAAGAGACTATGAATGGTTCCCCAACACCCAATGAAGACTGAAAACCATAATACTTTCAGAATTATTTTAAGTGAACAAATATTGTTAAATTCTTCATTTACTTCTCGGTCATCACCTCTTTCAAGACTCATCTCTGCTCCAATTTGCTGGAGTAGCAAGCCATAAGAAATAAAAGAAAAAAGAATGTAAAAGACAAAATACTGAACAAAGAATCAACTTTCTTTTATGTCTTTAAGAAAGTGAGAAGGAAACACAAGTAGAACTCCAAAACATTTTTAAAAGTCAGCAAACTATATGGATAAAAATATTGTTGTGATAATAAAAGAAAACAATTATAATGGAGAGGAAGTAGATAAAAAAAGTCTATATTTTAAGACTTTAGGACTTTTAAATTTCAACCTTTACTTAAGAGCTGTAACGATTCATACGTGGCACGATACAAGAAAAATCTGGTAATTCATTACAAGAGGCTCCTTCCAATAGATGAAATTTTGCCTGTCCTTGGAAGGTTGCAAAGTTTAACTAGTTTATATTTTATTTAGTACTTATGATCCTGACAGCGGGCTGCCTTAGGCCTCATTTCCACTTAATGCAGAAAAACAACATTTCTTATTCATGTACGGTCTGATCAAAGGCTTACATTTAGCACAACACACACTAAAAAAAAAAAAAAAAATAAAAAAGCACATTTTGAGTAGATTTCTTACAGCTAAATGAGAAACTGATGGAACTCGCGGAAAATGTATTAGTTCAGGTCATACTGGTTTTGCAATTTGTGCATGAAGTTGTCTTGCCAAATTTAAAGCACTCAAAATCAAAAAGAATAAAGGTATGGTATGATACAGATACATAATGGCATAAATGCAGGCATAATAATCACTGAACAGGAAAAAATAGGAGGCGAGGCTTCTTACTTTTCTCGAGCGGTTCATGTTTACGTTATTTACATTATTTACATTATTTGCATGCTGATTAAAAGCACTTTGGGCATGAAGGATTCCAGGCATTCACATAATTGAGTTAGCGCTGATGGATCTTTGGGCCCAGCAGTCACACGGCCGTGCAGACAGAGTAAAATGCCAGTTACTGTGCCTTGAGTGTTATGGGCAGATTGCTTGTACTTAGACAAGTCTGTTTGTACAGTCAGTCACCACCTGCCAAGGAGCATAACAAAGTCCTACTTGAACCGCCAGAGTAGAATAAGGTCAAGTCAATCACATCCCATTTCTAGGATGTTCTAAATATCTGACACGCCTCATACAGCCACCGAAAAAAAAAAAAAAAAAAACAAAAAAAAAATTGTCTGTACAGTTATATCAATTATTATCTCTTAAATTAGAATTTTCCTTGAAATTCGATGTGAGGGTCTGCCTGACCTTTGGCATCCCCTCAGGAGTTCTGCCATCAAGGTGCCCCAGCTCCCGGCAGCACTCCTGGTGCAGGTAAGGCTGAGTGCAGTTAAAGTATTTCCCAGCTAACCACCAAAACAAATTCTGGCTGAGCTTTGATTCATTTTGCTGTGCTGAAACTAATAAGCAGATGCAGTTTGATCTAGTCAAAGACACAACCGCAGGGAAGTGAACAGGTTATTTTAAGGACCTGTGAACTGACAATGTTTCTGGACTAGAATTAATGTCATGGAGCTCAAGACAAGCACCATCCTGGCTTATGGTGTTCTAGTGCCAGCTTTGTTTTATTTGAAATGCAAGTTTGTTATGCTTGACAAACTGAGTGTGACCAGAAACACTTCATTTGTTTTACTTCAGCTGCTGCAGAGGAGACAGGCAAAGCAGCGCTCAATACAGTATCGAATGAGCTTCGTTTGCTTAATTTCTTCTGTTAAATATCTACTTGTGTAAAAGGACAAGAAAATGGCAACATTCGTAAAGCTTCAGGTGAGTGAGAAACATGAACATTAAAAAAAAAAAGTTCTTGCAACAATCTACATTTTAGATTTCTTTGATGATAAAAGCAGTAATTTTCTCCATTTTACAATGTCTCTAGCTTTCTGCTTATTAAATAACTATCTCTCCTGATAGTCTGCCATCCACTCGAGAGCAAACATTTCTTTAGATGTAAGTGTAAAACCTCACTTAAAGCTATGATTTTTTAATAGAGGTTTTTTACTCTGGGAATTTCTCTTCTTTAATCATCGTGAAAGAGATCCTAGCTGACTTAAATGAACTATTTTCCAGCATCTTTCAAGTGAGAAAGCTGAAGGAGAAACAGTTTGGATATAAACCATCATTTGGTTCTTAGAGCTGGCCTTACAGGCCTTGCAAAACAGATCTGCCTCCAGACAACAGCAGGAGCTGGAACAATGTCTCCTGTTCTTCAGTCGAAAGAATGGATCCCTCTATCCAGATGCATTTAGTCCTTGAAGTACTTTGCACGCTCATTGATTTTTTGACAGACTCTCACTGGTTTTGATTGAGGTTCCTTCTTTTTTTAATGTTCAGTATAGGTTACAGTATCAATTCTGTTAGTTCAGAAAGTCCATTTCGCTCCTGCACGTTGTTAACTACCCCTTTCTTTCACTTTGTCCCAGAAACTATGTGAGACAACAAAAATCCCAAGATCGACAAAGATGGATTTTTTTCCTCCATGAAACAGTTGATTCTTTAAATCCCAGTATAAGTTCTTATTACGGAGAAAAAGATGAGGCTTTCTGAGCAATGGAGCTGATATCCAATTTTTGAAATAACGCTTACCCACAGCAGTCATCTCCAAAGCAGCATTTCGATACAGGGGTGGTTTCTGCTGGAAGCTGCTAGAAGCTTCCCCTGTTCAGTGGAGCCAATGCCAGCTGGCTCCAGGATGGGCTTCCTGCCACTGGCCAAGGCCAAGCCAATCAGGAGTGATGGTAACACCTCTGTGATAATATATTTAAGGACAGAAGGTTGTGGCACAGAAAGAACTCCAGCCAGGGAGGAGCAGAGTGAGAACAGGGAGGGAACAACAAGGTAGACACCAGGGTCAGTGCAATGTTCCACCAGGAGGTTTTGTTTTGTTTTTGTTTGGTTTTTTTTTGAGGATAAACTACTAGTTTACATCAATTTTTTTTGTGGATCTCAGTGTGTTTTTCAGGGTGGGTTTTGCCTTATGCTATGGAGATAAAAAAGGGGAGTGACAAGACCCAGCTCCCCACATGAGCCAAGATTGCCACCCTGGGACAGCAAAATTCCTGTTGCTAAAACGTGACAAATCCCTCCAGGGCTGTTACTTTGATTTTTTTTTTTTTCCCACTGATTTCTACATTTTTCTGTAATATATTTGAGCAAATTGAAGAATTTTGCACCACTTTTGTACTTTTCCTTATTCAAAGATAGGACACGGAGTCTTTCAACAACTGACCATAACCCCCATTCCTGTCCCCCTGCCCTGCTGGGTGGGAGGAGGGAGAATATGGAAGGAAGGAGAGGTGGACAGAAGGTGTTTTTAAGTCTGTTTTATTCCTCACTCTTTGGCTCTTATCCTGTTAGTAATAAATTAAAGTACTATCCCCACTTTGAGTCTCTCCCAGCTGTTAACTCATGAATCTTAAGCTGTTTTTTTTTCCTCTGTCCATTTGCAGAGGGAGAGTGAGAGAGTGGCCTTAGTGGGTTTTTGGCATCTGGCCAGGGTCAACCCCCTACATAGGGACATCAAGTGACTCAACAAGATCCTCTCTTTTTTTGTTTTCCTCCATTATATGCCACAAATTTTATTCCATATACACTTTCCCCAGTTATGTGAACCCAAGCCTGTGCTCCCTCAGGTATTTTCTCCAGTGTTGAATCAAGTTTTTATATTTCTTCCTCCTTTCTATGCTTTATTATTCCACTGTTTTTACATGCTAACTGAAAACTGAATTAACTTTCTGGTTTGCTTTCTAAGGCAAACAAATGGAATTTGTTACCTCCACAACAAATTAATAACATATAGGTGGGAGGAAAAAAAAAAAGTGTATATATTTAGAAAACTTGTAACACATTTCATGTCACTGGTTGGCATATGAATAATTCAATTTCAAAAACTCAATGACAGAGTCACCATGCAAATTGTAAAAAAAATAATCAGTTATTTCTTAGAGTGAAGGAAGAGAGTCTCCCCCATATTCAGCATCCAAAATAGATATAGGAACAGGATATTTTAGGGACAACAGGAGGACAACCAAAGGACATTGTTTTCTTTCATAGTTCTGGGTTCCTGGCATTACATTTCAACAAAAATTTAAGCACTAGATGAACTGATGATTTTACCTGCAGAGTAGCAATTTAATATGACCCTCACCCACAGAAAAGACAAATCTTATAAGACGAGACATTTCCTAAAATAATTGTGACAAAGCAAACAAATTAACAGTCAATTTTGCAAATGAGCCAAGAGGAAAGTCTGCCAACCTCTGAGAAAAGCTGGAAACCACAGCAGGGCAGGAGACCTCAAACAGATATTACTTTCATTAGAAGTCTGATAAAAAAAATCCCACAATCCAATGAAAAAAAAACCAAACCAAACAAAAAATAAACCACCCACACAGCACAGCTTGAATCTAAGCACCTACACTTCAGTCTTCACCAAAGGAAGAAGAAAAATTTGGATTTCTCCATCAAAGGGAAAAGGAAGTTGATCCACCAGGCAGTTGGGAGCAAAGTTGTTAAATCCATTAAGTTGTTAAATCCACCCAGTCACGAATAGACTCAAAATGCCATGATTTTATATTAAATTTGATTTATACTTGCATACTGAAAACATGCAAGCTTAAAACACATGAACATTAGATATTAAGGATAAAAGTAGAAAGATCAGAACTTCTTTGAAGTCTAAAAAGTAACTAATTTAATTTTTAAAATAGAGCACTGAGCACAGGTACAGGAGAAAGATAAGACCAGTGACACATTTACATCTACGTAACAATAGGCTCACCCATGTTATCAAACTGCAGATATGATGATTATTTGCTGCCACAAGGCAAGTAAGCTTGCATTTACCCCCCAAGTCAATCATTTATCTGTTTGGAAAGACTTGCATTTCAATTTGGGGGGGGGGGGGTATTTTTTTTTTTAACCAAACAAATATATCTTTCCTTCATTCCAATTATAGTTTGAGGTTCTCTTTCTATGGGAAGAAGTCATTCTAACCCCAACAACAGAAAAAATTTAACTACGTACTTGAAATTCCTAATGGGACAGAAGAGAGTGAGGACTTGTACATGTATCAAAAAACCCCAAACAAAACAGAATTTTTGCCCCTCTCAGCAGAAACAGTTTTTGCACGCTTGGACTGAAGCCCCTGGTAGTTCTTCTGACACAGTTTGCCATGGGAAATGCACAAATAACATTGGCTTTGATGATTGAATGCTACAAAACAACATTAATAGATAGATTTATATTTAAAGTACAAATGATAATTCAGCATATTTTGCTTTTTCAGCAGCGAAAACTGAATAGTTGTGTATTATGGAATTTCCTTTCACATTTAAATTCAGTTCTTTCTAAACTTTTCTAAACTAACTTTGAGACTAAAAGCAAAAACCTTGATTCAGATGTTCAGTAATTAGATCTGGAAAAAGCATTTGTTATACAGTGAAAACTCTAATAAAATGAAAAGAACAATCTCACTTTTGGACAAGAAAAATGCCACAGAAGTGGTCTGTATGACTATCCTAAAAGATGTAATAAAGTGATTCAGATTACAGTTAATTTTTTACAGCCAGAAATATATTTTCATGGGTGGCATGGAACTTTGGGGGGCTTTTGCTTTTAATATATTACAAATTAACTGCTTCCAAATATCCTAAAAGCAACTATTCTAAGAAAATACAGTTTATTGACAATTGGTGATTGATTCTATAGGCTGCTGGAATAAATAGAAAGCATTTGCAAATGAAAAAAAAAAATCTTAAATAAATACTTTTTAAAACATTGAAAAGTTAGATATGGTACCAAAACCAAGCCAAATCAAACCAAAACCAATGCTTGCACTGCTGCCAAAATTATCCAGAATTAGTCAGACTTTGCTTTCTAAGAGGTGATTTTGGTAGTGGTGATAAATTCAACTGAAGTGTGATATATGCAAACTGGAATTAAATGAACTGGATTACCTGAAAATTGGAACACATCTTATTTGTTATTTCCTCGCATGCAAAAGCAAAGATAACGTTTTAAAAGGCATGGACAACATCACAATTTATTACTGCGGTACAATCATGACCTGCTGTATAAAGCAATTAGGCAGCTGCAAAAAATGCCTGCTTAATCATCCTTTCTGCTTTAGGTTCCTTCATAACTCCACTCCAGATTCTTGGTTTCATCAACCCCAAATTCTCCAGCCCACGCGCCAGAGACAGCAACGTTCACAAGGTTTGGTCTGGTTTATACTGGTACCTGGGGAGGGCTGCAGACAGGCTGACACAGCTGTTCTGAGCTGTGAACTGATCCTATTTGTCAAAACAGGTGCTAACGAGAATGCAAAATGATGACAATTTAAAAGTCGGTGTTGATTGTTCCACAGCCAAACACCACGGAAGGAAAGAGGGCACTATTTAATCTATTGCTATTAAATGCAGCAGCAAGGAGTGACAGAGTGGATGGAGAAGGCAACGTGATACTTCTCTCAAAAGGCTGCTAGAGGTGGGAAGGAACCATGAATAATTTCTCATCTAGGATTTACAGTATTATCTGTCTTATTGCAAGACAGACATGAGAGGAACAGATGTAAATTTATGGAATTGCCTCTTAGCTGTGGCATGATATGACCAGAGGAATCAATGAGACAAAATCCTGAAGAAAAAAAAAAAAATAATCTTTTCTTATTTACAGTTCACTGCTTATAAAATGATGCCTGTACTGCTTCTCACCAAATCCTGATCTATTTCATTATTTCAAGCTAGGATTATTTAACATGTTTTGCTCCCTTTTTGCTTTTCTTCTTGCTGTTTTGCTCATCCCTGGGAGAACCCACTTCTGGCAAAGCACCTCTCTCTCCTCCAGAACCTGGAGGAACGGTGAGAGAGGCCTGGTGCCCCTTGGTCCCCACCTGGCAGCGTCCAGGAGGTGACAAACACAAACTACAGCTTGGAGACTACCAAAGAAAGTTTCCAGTCCTCTCCCTATAAAACACTGCCTAAACAGCCTATGGATGATGTGGTCATCCAGATTCTATACATACATACGTACATTCTTTTGAAAATGTAGACATAATTTTTGAGGTCAGTATCTTAACTGTTACTTTGAAATACTGCTCTTACACTTCCAAGTTCTCAACTACTCTCCATAATAAAACTCACCCTTTGTGTTATTAACATTCAAAGATCCTACTTATTGAAATAAGCCACTGCTTACCTCATTATAATAAAGTGAGCACAACACCACACAACTTCACAAAATTCGCTGTAGATATTTAAAACGGATTACTTTTTTGTTGTTGTTGTTTGAGAAAGTAATTTGTGCAGGAGCTTCATCCAATAAGCAATACTCTTAGCTGAGATTACATAGTCCCTTTCAAACAATGCATGCTAAATTGATATTACAGTCAATTAAACGACACAATATGAAGTGGGTTTACGCTATGCAGTTCTTTCAGCCATACAAAATGACTCGCAAACGTCATCAAACATCCAAACCTACGAAAACTTTTTATAAGTAACAACATACATTGCACACAATGGGTAAGTCATAGAAATTCCCTAAAACCAAAACCATTCTGGCACCTCTGCACCTGCAGTACAAATGTTCACATTACTTTATATTATAGAAATGATCAAGGCAGTACACTATTACTAATTTCAGCTAAAACAATTTCTTTTTTCTCTTCCCTTTTTGAGCCATGTTAAAAAAAAAAAAAAAAAAAAAAAAAAAAAAAAAAAAGGAAATATTTTCACTTATATAGGACTTTAAAAATCCAACCCACAACTACAGTGTTCCCACTCCTTTGCAGGGCAAAGAGAAAAAAAACAGATGGTGCCTTTTCTAGTGATAAACTAGGTAACCTGTATTCCCTTCTAGAGATGCTAGTCTTGGTCTTCCCATGTTTCCTTTTATCTGGCATTCTAGCTGCAATATCATCCTGTTTTTACCACCAGTTCTCCAGATAACCACTAATCCTTGGCATATTTCTGGGTGAATCAAATGCAAAATTAGATGGTTTAATGTGTTTTGTGCAACTCTGTACTGTGTCCCTGATGGCAGCTTTCTGAGGGGATTCTGCACAGTGTATTTTATTAGTAAAAGTGAAAGTTTTAAACAAAGCCTTCAGAAGATTTTAGCACCGTAAACAGAAACAAAGGAGAATGGGACAATCAACCAAGCTCAGTAAATAACTGATAGAACAACCAGGAGCAACAACAATGAATCAAGCAAACGTCTGCGTTAATTGATCCTGCCAAGTGCCTTTCCATTAATAACAGGTTATACTTCTACACTGTGTCAATAAGTGTGTGCACCACACAGCCTTCAGGAGAGAGCAATCCCTGCTGCTAACAAGCAGATCTCTCCAACGATCGCTTCTTTGCTGAAACATTTGGATAACCCCCCCTCCACACTTCACTTCACTGGCTCTCCCTGATTCGCTCTGCCTACCATTAAGCTGGGATGAGACCTCAGGGCAGAACAGCCCCTGGCGCTCCCTGGAGCACATTCCACGCTCATTGCCATCCACGAGGATGGCTGATTCCCACGAAAACACGGTGTGCCAAAGTGGGAGAAGGGAGTGCAGGACTGAGGCGTGCCTGGGTCCCAAACCAACCTGGAGCCAGGCCGGTTTCTGGGTGCTATGGAGGAGCCCAACGCTGCTGGAAGGAGCTGAGCGGGTGTGACCGCCCCTGCTGCTTTTCTCACTGAGCTTTTGAAAGGATTAGATAGCTAATATTTTAAAACCTTTAAAAGATTAAAAACTCGCAAAAGACTTTGCGAAGTGACCTTGCAGAGTTTTAGTTGTTTACAAAGCCTCACTTTTTTCTGAGCTCGATTTGTTTATATTTACAGGTGTGACAAAGATATACTTCAGTCTTCAGAAATTAAGATGCATATTATATTTGTCCCCTCAAATATTGTAAATCTATAACACTACTGCGCACAGAAAGAATGCATAAACAGAGCTCCATTTTCTGATCAAAATCTAATTTCATGCCCAGTTTTTTATTTGCTTATACCGGCACTACAGTGGAATAAATATGCCCACAGACCAAGTAGCCTCACAGTTTGAAGTTAAATGAAAAAAAAAAAAATGCAGATTTGCATCTATTTAATCACAAGTAAAATTCAGTGTATTTTCTCGCAGTCTGGAACTGTACCACGTTACCTTAATCATCAACAGAAGGCAAAAATCTATTTCACAAATGTTTCAAAAAAGCACTCAAAATGTAGATTTCAATGCGCTGACTAGAGCTGGAGCAAACCACTAAGCAAATAAAACAACTGAACCTTTGTTATTGATAGAGAGCACTCAGACAGAGCCAGGTTTCAGTAGCATACTAAACAGATTACTGGAACCACAACCGACAATCACTCACCACTGGTGTCGATTTAATTTTCAGAATTTTATAGGAAATTGAAACTTCTATTATTTTTCAAAGTAGTTGTAGCTGACAAATGAGTAACCAGGAAGCATTTTCTTCTCTAGGTTGTGTTAGATACTTTGCAGGAATTTACATAGAACAAGAAGTCCTTACGGTTACATCCCCATAATCCAAAAAGCCCCAATGGATGTACATGTACAGATCCCACCAGAGGTGACAGATTTTAAGCTCCTTCTCAATTAATCAACAAGGCTACAACAGGAGACGCCCTCTTTTTGAGGCTCCACCTCACGCATAACACGGCTACATAAACCTCTCTAAAATAAAATCACGGTTACTGTTCAGCCAGATCAATTTTCCAATATAATAATTCACATTCAGTTTCACAAACAATTAACGCAGTAAATGTTGCCCAGCCTATCACTGCTGCTTCAAAAACCTGCTCCATGGCTGCCCAGCTTCAAAAATCAATGCAAATGCTTTTCCAACACTGTGAGCTGTTTGGTTATGCCCAGTGTGGGCCAACTAGAAGCAGATAAGTCACAGCTGGCACAGAAGACCTGCTGCCCACGTTTCACACGTTCCCACAACAGATCTTGCCTCTCATCAGCTCTTAGAGCTGGAGAACCACACTAAGCACTGCTAGAGAAACTTACAGATTCTTATTGCTGCCACCCTGTTTAAATTTCAACTGCTTAGAAGGACTCTTTTCAAAGGGAAGGAGGAAATGAGCGGTTTCTAAAATATTTACGTGATGAAGTTCCTGACACGAATTCGCTGACTTTTTGGGAGAGAAAACAGACCATCTGAAAAACATCCCTCAGACAAAAATAAAACAACAACCAGCAAGAAGAACCTGCTTCCATCAAGAAAATAATGTTGTCAATGTGTGTGTAAGCTATTGCAGCTGAAAACACAGTAGAATTTCATTTAACTAAAAAATAAGGTCTCAAATGAAGACGCTGTTAGTGAAATTAAACTACCAATGCAGTTATAATAATTTATGTCCTTATATAATATTTCAGCCTTCAAAACCTTAGGTTATTTTCCCAATTTTAAATACAAAGTTTAGAAAAACATAGTAAAATGGAACAAAAGCGGTCTCTTCACACTAATACCGTTGAAGTGTAGGAGGTATTGTTTTAAATATAACTTTAAATGCTTGTATTTTGTAAACTGCAAATGAGGATTTCCATAAGCAGTTCACTAGTTGTTGAAGTGATTTGAATAGCATTTTAAGAACACCAATCTATTTCTTTAAGAATTTAGTACTAAGTATATTACATAATCACGACTCAAGTCAGCTCTTCTTACTCTTATGGCAAAAGTGTTTATATTTCACTTACATAAAAACCACATTTATGAGGTCTGAAGATCGTTTAATTGCTACTCTATGTGCACTCAGTTGCTTTCACTTCCAGAGGTACTCAATGCTATTGTACCTTCCATTATTTACTTGTGATTTGATTCACTACTTAAGATTCTGCCAGGTATTTGCCATTGGTAGTTCAGGAGTAATAATTCAGTAACATCACTTTTCAGTACTAGTTCAACTGGTTATAATTAATTGCCACAACAACCGGTGGATGTGGCCTCTACAGCATCACGTTAGATCCAAAGAAATCAGGAAGGAAACACACCAGCAACTGATCTGTCATTTGATGGCTATTCCCCTCCGCAGCATTTATCAGACGCATGCCTAACAAAGTTGAAAAATTCAACTTAGCTGCTGGGAGCTCAACCCACAGCCCCAGGGGCTCGCTGGCTGCTCCAGCTGCACTTGCCCTCCCTCACCACCCTCTTACACGGCTTATGCACATTTGGTTTGCTGTTGATTATCACTCTTACTTTCAGCTTTTTTTTTTCCCCCCTACCTAATTGCTTCCAAGTTTCCTTAACTATGTTATCCATCTTCCAAATGCTCCTCATGAGATCTAATTTGACTGCACTTCCTTGAAGCTGAAGCTCACTGTGGTACTTCTGCCAGTGTTTCTAATCTCTCTGTAGGCCTTGTGTTTTTATTTTATTTTTTTTTTTTTTAACTTTCAAGTATTCCTATTCCCTCACAATTTAGTATTACATGTTAATTTTATTAGCACGCTGTTAACACTCTCTCCCAGATCGTTAATAAAGACATTTAAAATGACTGGTTCTAGCAGTGATCCCCGTGGTACCCTCAAGACACCCTTTGTTTGTAGTCTTTCAGCCAAGCTTTTAATCCACATGACAGTACTCTTATCCAAGCCAATTTGAATTAATTTTGCAAGTCAGGCTTAGCAAAGCAACAGTCAACCTTTTGCAAAAATCCAAAATTATGACACTGATTTCTTCCTCATTGCCGCCCCCCCCCCGCCCTTTCCTCAAGTTTTGTAGGTTTTTGAATCAACTCAAATAGTAAGCTTTATTTACCAAATTAATTGGCAATTACATGCTATGCATTTGTTATATCACACCCTTTGGAAAATGTTTACAATTTTTTCATGCTACATCTGCTTTTTTTCCTGGTATTATACATTTCCTTCATGGTTTCTGGTATTTCAGAAGAAATGGGCAGAGCTGTAAGTAGACACTGCCTTTCCAAGTACTGATCTGATGACTAACAAGTGGTATAGCCTTAGGCTCTAGAGAGAAAGTAAAAATGGGTTTATCTAGAAATTATTCTACGTGTCCATTGATAGGATGTTCTAAGTTGTGGGATACTGCAGTTTTGTGCAAATGGAGTTAAGACCAAACTAATCTATTTCCAACATAAATGAGATCCAACCTTCACCACAGAAATTGTAAAGGTAAATATCAAAAGTCATATTATATGTCAGTTGTTGAATAAATAGAAAATAAGGAGTAAATATATGCATCTGCCCCTGTGACTGCATGCATAGTAAAAGGCATTTCCAAGTTATTCTATTTCTTGTTTTTTATCAATAATTACTAATTATTTTATAGGATTTTAACTAACTTATTTTCTGAACATAAATGCTTTTTCTCAGTTTTCCTTGTCTAAGAGTCCTACTTAAAATTGATTTCAGTATCCCAGGCAACTGATCTCTCATATTTGGTAAGTTGCCTAGGATTTTGTGTGTGTGTGCCTAAACCCATAGATGTAAAATGGATCTCAAGATTTTTAGTTTATTTCACCTTACTGTCATGTTTATAAAATACTTCATTATTGATGATAACAGTGTCAATTTAACAATTTCAAGAATGTAAGAATAAGAATTTTTAATCTTCTCACATGCACTAGACCCCTTATTTCTAAAACTCTCCCAAAATGCATTTCTAAACTCTGTTATCCTTCCATTATCACATTATGCAAAAATCACTCTACATTTTGATGAGTGCAAATAGATGGCATTCAGTACTTCCAAACACTTTAATTTTATAAAGGGCTCTAAGAACATCTACAAGACTCAGATCTGAAACTTTAATGTTACAATGATGGAATATAGACTTTTAAAACCATTCACCTTAATACAGGACAACTGTTATCTTGATACCTACAAGAACCCCTTTATAAGAATTGACAGAATCTTAGACATAAAATATATCTTTCTTTCTATTAAAAGCAACGTATTTTCCTCCTCAAGGAGGAAGTAGCCAGTGGGTTTTTCAGTGCTACATAATACTGTGGAAGTTATAGAGATGTGAGGAGACGTGACACAGAAGTGTTTAGTTCTGTGCTATTGGAGTCAACACACTTCATGGAGAAATAACTAAACTCTTCTTTATAAATTAATTCCTTTTAGTCATCAGCACACTCAATAGCCCACTACAAAGAAATCATACTTGGACTGGAAGGCTGGAGACTTCAAGCTTAATCCTTGTTAAACTTTATAATGTGCCTTCCCTGGATACTTTTTGAAGAGTCACGAGCATTCCTAAAGATGGGACTTCCTACAAATATTCTTTTTTTAATCTCTGCTAAAGAACTTCTCAATCATTGCCTGCTTAAGACTCCTGTTCTTCTAAATTTTCTGTCAACAGAAGGTAAAAAATGGGTTTATAACTTCTGCTTATCTGTGAGCTTCTGCTGGAAACAAGCACTGCTTATTGCTGGTAAACATTTGATCTGCAGATCACTTTCTGTATTTCTGGGTCAAATGGATAAAAAGAAACTATTCAAACTACTGCAAAGAATGTACAGTTCAAATACATTTGCAATTGCAATTTTTTTTTGTTCTTGTTAGTTATCAATTTTACTTGGTGCTTTTCTACTGTCACTTATATCCACTCACATTTCTATGTACACTTCCCACTATCTACCCCTACCTAGAATATTTTTATTTCAGTGCTCTATGGGAATTATATCCTTTCTCCCCTGCTCTCTCTACTCCCTCCTCCTCCTGTAAGTGCTTTCTTGTAGCCTACTCAAAGCCTACACCTGCTGGATGGTGCCAAGTGCTGTTCAGTCCTCATGATCTTTCACAAACACAGGCAGTTTAAACGGGAAGATAAAAATGGAGAAGGAATAGATGGAATCAGCAGCATGGAACTAGCAACGTGCTGCCAAGGGAATGGCAAAGCTCCCGGTCTCGCTCTTTACAGATCTGCTGGGCCTGATGGCTGAGCTGCACCTGAAAGGAGGAGCTGGCGTGGGCTGAGATGTGAGAACAAGATATTCTGATCTTGGAGATTCTCCTTTTCCGTGACTACAGCCACAGTCATCTTTCCCACTCACTGAAATGGAGGAAACAAGTGGCCACCCCCTTTTTTTGTTCTCCAGCGCTCGATTCTGATGAATCAGAAACTCATATGCAGACCTATCTTCCCCCCTCAACAAAATTAAATAGTTAAAAGTCCTTGCTTTCAGAAGTTCCTTTCACTCTTTTTTCCTCAGGTTTTTCTGTATCCTAAGTATATTCCTGTACACTCTTAAAAGCAAATATTACACAATAGAATGTTCTATCTGTCGCTCACACTCAGTAAGCATTTTCACATAGGTTTCATATTCAAATTTCAGGGATTTTTGTGGAGCAATTTATGTAGGTACAAGCTCCTTAAAGTGTCCACTGGGGACATCTGTCTTCCCAATTTCATCATTTCAAGTGAATATAATACTCGTGTCCCCAGGTAAAAGTCATGATGCAATTCTATCAGACAGTTGCTGTACTTTGCGCAGTGTGGGTGTGAGAGCTAATTTTGTCCTTAGATTCAGAGGCTTCATTAACAGTCTTAACACATTCACTGCAGCTTTCTAAATCCTTTCAGGCTTTAACACTTAAGCTACTGCAGAGAAAAAAAAAAATAAAGAAAGTTCATGTACTGAAAATGCTGTTTCTCTAACCCAAGTGAAACAGATCTCTCAGATAGTGCTAAATGCCACATTACAGCAACATCATTCTAGCAAAATGAAATTTCTGAGAAATAAATCATAGCTAGTAAAGGCTGTAAATCACTATTTTGGACAACTTCTTCCGATACAAAATATGTGAAACTCTGAACTGAGATGCATAAAGAGTGGAAATTATGTGTCAATTATATGCAGGCGTATGAATGTCAACATAATGCATATTAAACCACTTTGCTGTTATGCCTTTTTATTCAGAGAATTTCATCATGTGACTAATTGCTGAATGTTATGGTCAATATACTGAGTATGTGGGAAAAAAAGCCTTTTCCTCCCTTAGATAGGCATTTTTTGCACCTACATAACATTTCATACAGTAGGGTAGATTTTGAATATTTTCTAAATAAAAAATTTAAATAAAAAACCCCCTGAAACTCTCAATAATTTTTTTCTTCAATATACGTCATGAGAAAAAAGATAAATTAGTCCTTCTTTAGGGTCACGCAAAGTTTCCATGCACAAAAATATTTTCATCAACTGACACATGTTGCATGGGAGAACCTGTCTCTTCATAATATTTCATTCCTTAAAAGCTGTCCAGGACAGCAAATCATAACACAGATGACCAAACTCCTACATGTTCCTGTTTGGGAACTGTGAGAATTAAAATTCTGCACCTAAATAGGACAGAATCCAGCTATATTTCATATTAATGTGAAAAGCTAAAGCTATATTTACTACTTCAGTAAAAAAGGGAAGCTTTACTGTTATCTGGATTATAACTTGCTGATTCGTTTCTGTTCCTTTTCATGGTCACTAATCCCAACCCAAAGACTGCTTCTTTTTGATTCTGACTTTGTGCTTGAAGTAATACAAGAAATTTTAAATTACGGATGAACTTAATTCCAACAGTTGCAAAACGCTTGGCATAAAACTTGATCTTCAGCAGCAATGAGGGATGCTTGGAATAAGAGGAATTTGGGGAAATTTTGCTTTCCACAAACAAGCAATAACCTGGATGGGTGTCTCCCAACAGCAAATCCTACTCTTATCAGACTGAGGCCTTTTATAGAACAAATGGACCCAAACTGGATGAAAACCAGTGATTAGCTGGACTATATCACACATGAAAAACTATTGCTAATTTTCATACTTACAATTAAACGTTTAAAATCTTCTAGGAGCTGCCACATGACTCCTTTGGTGCAGTAGGATCCAGAAGCAAGGCAAGATGAAAGTTAATTTTGTTTCAGAACCCAAAGGCCCTTGCTAACAGTGAGTCCCGTCCTCTCGTATGCTTAATTTATTACTACACTGAGAAAGGATAGACTTGTCCTCTTGCGCGAACTACAGATATTCTGGGGATGAAAAAATACTTAGATACAAATCTGAAGCAATAAAAACAAGGCAAAGAGACTGGCAAGTTCAGATTGTTTTTTGTCAAGTAAGCAAAAATACACAGACAGAAAGGAGAGAAGGGAGACAAAGGAAACAGATGCATTTTTTTCATGACCATAAGAACAAGACTTGTCTGAAGAGAAGAAAGCAAAATGCTTGATTTTCCTACTAGTCTTAAGGATTTCTGAATGAGAAAGCTTCCCTCACCTATTGTTCTCTGAGCTGAAGCAAGATCTATGCTGACTTTTGTCCTGCAAAGCTGGAAAAATACTTCCCTGCTCCTCAGCAACCAGGAATCTGGAAGGACCACCTGTTTTATGGGATGTGACAGTTCCAGGGATGTCCCTGTACTTCACATGTAGGGTTTTTATTTCACTGATGGCAGATTTCAGCTCAGGAAACTTGTTCTCATTCTCTCAATCAGCTAAAATGGTCTAAATGCTATTTTTGCCTGCATCTCAGATTTTCTTTTGTCTTATTTTCTTCTCCTCACAGCTGATAGGGAGAAGTAGGTTAAAGTCTGACTGAATTTGCTTTGGGTGAAATTTATTAATTCCATATAACATTAACTTCATTTGAGAAAGTAATCTTTTCCAAAATAGTTTCCTATTTTAAAAGGTATATAGTACAAAGCCTATAGCTTCTTTTCCCACATTGACTGAAATTAAATATATCACCAAAATGACCGTAATTTGAGGGATAAACTTTGAATATAGGCTTAAAAGTACATTCTGTGTTTTGTTTTTTAGCACTTCTTAGGTTTTTCAGTCTCTAATTATACAGTATCAATTACTGAGTATAAATTTTATGAAAAGGAACTTCCCTTTCTGGGATGGATTACCGCCCTCTAGATGGGATAAAAATGAACAGAAATGTAACATGACTTTTTGTGACTCTTTTATCACTTATATTTATGAAAAAGAAGAACTAAAGTTGATTAACAAAACAGAGAATACGAAGAACAGATACACTAATACTTTTGGAAAAGCAGCCTGCAATAAAATAGAAGTATTTTATCTGCTTTATATATTATGTGTGTATATATATATACCATCTGCTGAATGGCTATTTTGCCTCAATTTTTTTTTCAAATTTTGAGAAACATTTCTAACACTGCCTCTCATGACAGCCTACAGACATATAAACCCTTTCCTTGTCTCTGATAGTCTCTGAAAAAGGGAAGGCTAAGTTACAGTAAGGAAAGCAAAGTATTTCAAGAGCGTTTTCTTGCTCTGAAACACTTTGTAGGCAAAAGAATTATCTCAAGGCCACGAGCTACACTGTGCTTGGGTAACTCCTCCTTTCACCAAGACCTTAGCAAAGCGTGACAAGGGAATGGCCAGGTGACAGGTTTGCAATAGGAGCTTCTGGTTCTCCACAAGGCAGGGAAGGATGGTGGCCTGTCAGTAGATACAGCACAGGGGTGGGTAAGCTCATCTGGTTCCCCCCAGCTTGCAGAGAAAGACCAGGGAAAAAGTAAATTCACCATACAGTCCTAACCTTTGTTGTACAATAGCAACAGATTTCAGTTACTGAAAAGATATTAATTTGTAGTCCCAACATGTTTGGAGAAAGATCCACTGTCTAAGTGGCTTCAGAGGTATTTTTCTCCATAAAGGGCAGTTTTAGTCCAACGTGTTAGAGCAAAGAGTCAGAGCACAGCAATGCACAAGACCACAGACGCTGACACAAACTTGATTACCAGCCTTTGGGATATCTGTCACTTGGAAACTTCAAGTCTGACTCAGCAAAGGCTGCTATTCCTTAAGATCTGCAGAGTAAACACACGAATAATTCCACAGAACTCCCACTGACCTGGCCTTGGTCAAGGTGGATCCCTGTGGTCACCTGGATGGCTTGGCATAGACTCTGCCCACCTGCTAAGCTGGTGTGAGCCTTCCCAGTCTTATTGATGGGGACATCCTTTCTAAGAAGCTTCAATAAAGTTGGACAACTTTCTACCCTTTCTCCCTTCCTCTTCTGGCAGAAGATAAAGCACATTTAGCAGCTCTTCTCAGCAGTGCTGATTCTCTGCAAAAGGTTTAGCAATACTGAGGGCAAAGGCAATATTGCTGTCTGTTCCTTGCTGTGAAAAGCCTTCCTCACTTTAAACCTTTTCTAGCAAGAGGGCAGTAAGTGTGGCTGCATTCTCACTGAGCTCTCCAGATAAAAAGTGCAAAACACTCTGAAATGAAAAGTGCTGTGTAATCATAGAATACTACAGGATGAAATGGCACTTCAGTGGATCGCTGCATATGGAGATATACGTTTTATTGGGTCATCTTTCAAAAGACAGACATCGCTCCCTCAGTGTTTTCAGTAACTAGTGGCAAGCACTGCCATGAATAAAGTCAACACGTAGAGAAATTAAACAGAACAATCTGTATAAACTTCTAGCAACGTTAGCACATCAGGAAAACAAGGAAGGAGTAGGAAAGGTCTTGCAAAGAATTCATGAGAGTTAGGATAATGAAATCATATTAAATGACAAAATTAAAGAAATGAAGATTCCACCAATATGGTTGAGATTTTTAAACAAATAGATCTATAATCACTGTAAAGAAAAAAAAAACAGGAAAACTAACAAGGGTAACTTAAGGTTTTATAGAAATCTGGATGCAAGCAAATAATGTGGATATGAGACTACCAGAAGCATCAGGGTAAATGGTAGAGAGTGGGGCTCACCATCATTAGGTTAAAAAATAATCCCTGTATCAGTACTGAGGCATCTCAACCCTCATCTTCAGACCTGAGCCCTCAGCCCAAACTAAAAAAGAACACAATTAAACTTCTTCAAATTAAAAGTGAATGTATATTCAAGAATTTAGATAAAATTAACTATTTTGTTGCAGTTACACTAATGGTTATTTAGAGGAGTATGAACAGCCAAAAGAGGAAAAATGAGGCCAACAACAGAATGAAAATAAATAAACTTCAAGTAATATCAAGAGGGTTAATTATAATTAGCTACAAGAAAATCCTCCATTTTCTATTGCAATTAAAATCTGAGAAATAAGTGACATTTCAAGTAGTAGAGCTCCACAACTACACAAGAACGGTAAGAGAGATAACAGCATTTAAAAAATAAAGACGACAAGAAACAAAAAAAATGTGAATGTATTCTTCATGTATTACACAGCTTCTGTCAGTGAAATGACTTCTAAACTCCAATCGTATTCCTTGCAAACTCACATTATAACCTGAAATCTGATTTTCAGTACATATAAATTCTTTAACCATTGCAGCTATCAGCATATGACACTGACCCTTTCACATTCCCACACTGATGTAAATTAGTCTTTGAATTGGTATTGACTCCATATATGCTCATTTAAAAAAAGAAAAAGAAAGAAACAAAAATTTTGCACGACACAACTCGGATTTTTTTTGCAGTTACCCTTCACAGTGCCAAAAATCCAGATAAAATGAAACCTTGTTCCTGGCAGTGACCAACCAAGAATGACTGAAAAGACAGACTTTAAAATGTCATAGTGAAGATGGCAGCACAGTATATAGTGGTTACCTGGAAATAATATCAGCTAGGGAACAGTTCTTGTGAGGAGTAAAAATAACACATCCTCTCAGGCACCAAAACAGTCTCGTATTCAAACACAACCCACATGAGTCAGAGGGCTGGAGCACCTCTCCTGTGAAGACAGGCTGAGAGAGTAGAGGTCGTTCAGGTAAAAAAAGAGAAGGCTTTGGCAGTAGATTTAAGAAATATTACTGGAAATCCAATGAACTTATGCTCCAGAATGAAATAATCACAACTTACATCCCTAACTCCAGTTTTGAAGATTTCGGTAATCAAAATATTTTAATTTGAAATTAATAATTTCAAAAGTAGAAAATTAGGAGGAATGGAGGCTGATACAATGAGAATGGTCAGTTAACAAACCCAGAAAAGACAAATGGTCTCAGACACTGGTAACTATAACTGCAGTAATCCTGAGGTGCGACCACTCATTCCTGGCTGTGCACTGCAAACATTACAGCTATCAGAAATCATCTCAGAGACCTTGACTTTGAGACCACTTTTTGCCACTTAACCCCAGTGTTTTTGCCAAATCTCTCATAACAGAAATTCAACCTTCATGCTGGCAAGGATTTTCTTCAAAGATGGTTCTAGCACGGCTTACAAAGGGAGACAACTCCTTAAATAGCCTTTATAAACAAAACAAAGTAATTTATACCAGAGCAAGAGCAAAGAGGTATGTGGTTTACACCTTAGCTTCACAGCCTGATAAATTGCTTGGCACCTTGGCTAGATCTGTTTATTCACCTTTATTTTTTTTTTTTTTTGCACAATGACAAAGAGCTTTTCAAGGTGTTAGAAGTGACAAAAAAAAAACCAAAACACAAACAAAAACCACTGCAGCTATACAAACCACAGATCTATACAGCAAGGAGACTTGCTAGCTACAGTTTTCAGATGAGCACAACAAGCAAACCAGTATTTGATGCGTCACATTAAGGAAGTTCCATTCACTTCTTGTGTCTTCCTCTCCACACTCAGAGACACCCAGAACTTCTAATGCTGAATAAGTGAAGGAACATCAGAAATCTTACACACTGTCTTCCATGAGGACTGCAAAGTCGTAACTCTGCAGATTACATACTCATGAGCAGCTGTTTTCAGGCCTTTAAAGGTGAAAACACACATCCTAAAACAAATTCAGAACTCCAATTTGAAAGTTGGTCTATGGTTACAAATAACTGCAAGACAGAAGATCAATGTAGGAACATAAAGTGCCTAAATAGGGACCCTGAAAAGATATTATGTGTATTTAAAACTGTTGAAGCAACTACTGCACAAAGCATGGAATAAAACCACCAGCTATCAGTATAAGTTTGCTGCAGTAACTTACCCAATGCTAATGTATTTCTACATTAATCAGGAGCCCGCTAAAGAGGTCCATTGCAGCAGCAGTATTAGTTACATAGAAGGATATCCTTTTCAATCTAAGCTAATTTAGAGGTGTAAGTATAGGCAATGCAGACAAATTGTCTCTTTAACAGAGAAAGAAATGAATTGGAGCACCTGTCCTCTGATTTTCTGTGGCACATGCTATTCCACATGAAGTTTGTCCTACTTACAACACTTTTTATCTCTCCATCCTAACGACACCACTAAAATCAATCATCATGCTCTCTGTTCCCATAAACAGAGAGATGAATCTGCCACAGCTTGAACTGCTATTACAATATACTTAGGGGAAATTTTCTACTCCGGGATGACAGAAATCCTGCCCATTATACAAAGTTATTTTGACCTCTTAAGTGTCATCAGATTATAATTGGAATCACTGACACCCTGGATTTAAATACTTGAGATTTAGGGAATTTAGGCATGTGTTCTGCATCTAGAACACCTTGGTATAGCAGCTTCAGCTCTTAATAGATCCAAGTTGTTTCAAAAGGTAAAGATCATACTGGAAAGTGCACAAACTTGGTACAGGATACTTAAGTTCTAGTCAGCAGCGTTTTTATCATCCATAGTATCCCACTAAACTGTTACTATTGTCTGGATGGGCTCTGCTTCTGGGTAGCATTTCTCTCTCAAAACATGGCTTTTTCAAATTCTGAACATCCTCTCTGTGCCGCTACTAAACCATTTTGCAATAGCAATATTTCGGAACAAAGCACTTTTATCACTGGGTAACCGACATTGGTGAGGGTTAGATGACCTTGGTGGTGCTGCAACATTTGTAATTCTTCAGCACAATCAATTATCTCATGATAATGTCTTTTGTCAGAGAATATTGTAAAGGCAATGAGGACTTGATTTTTTTTCTGTGAAAGAAAAGATCTGCTTTGACTGGTATACAGAAACATTCATACACGGGTCACTGACTGACAAGGGAATTGTAAATTACTTGGTAATAAAAAATAATAGTAGACATTTATATAGCACACACAATGACCTCCATGCTCATTATAATAAGTATTATTTGTCAAAAAGAAATTGCAGTGACCACCATATCTTCCAAGAGTGTTTATTTTAAAATGGGACACGAAGAAAATCTTAAATTTCAAACATTCTGTATCAGTTATGGGGTAGCTTAGCACATCACAGCACCTATACTAATCTAAAGAAAAAAAAGATCCTGAGAAAAAATTATTTAAAATTAAGCATCACAAAATAAATCAAAAATTTCAAGCAGGAAACTTGTGCTTCACATGTCAAAAACTATTAGCAGGGAGGGAAGAGTTGCATGCATACACATTCGTGTTTTCCCCTAAAATTTGAGGTGTCCTGACAAATAGATCAGAGAACGGAAAATGAAAAAAGGGCTGCAGTATCTAGTGTGGAAACATTTTCTGCATTAAATAATAGGACTGCATTTGGAAAATATCTAGAAGTGAAAGTAAGTGAGCACTTACATGGACTGCATAGAGCATTCCTGCAAGCGCAAGCTATTGGCCTTGCTTTTACTGACAGGAGTGACTACGAGCTTAAATTCCCTAAAGATTCTGGCAACCATCTGACCACAAAGGAGGTGACAGACTAAGTTGGAAGGGACATTCAGAAGTCACCAGGCCCAAACCCACTCTCACTGCAGTCATGGTGGGAAGTTAGAGGGCTGGATTTCGAAATAAACCCAAGTGCAATATTCACTCCTGTGATCAGCCATTTCTAGCTGTTACAGTACCAAGCACTGACATTAAAAATGGAAATTAGAAGAAAAAATATTTCATTGGGAGCTAATATTTCATAACATTCAATCTAAAAATCTTCAGTGCAAATAAAATGTATCATCTCACAAGCGGGGCATGATACCAATCAACACCAAGACACTCTAGTAAACATGTCACAATAAACTTTACTGGAAGAGGATGATACATAAAAAATGATGGATGACTATACTCTGAAAATTAGAATTTTTCAGAGCATTGCTATAGTTAAAAGACAGTAACATCTGAGAATAATAATGACTAATTAACAAGGTATCTGCAGTACATTTCATGTTTAACTGGCACTGCTTTTGGGGATTTAGTTCCTAAACCTTTAATATATCACTGTAGATATTCTAGGGCCTTACATATAAGATGCTACAGTCAAGAGCACAAATGCACAAGATACATAGGGAATAGTCCTAAGATCTTCTTCACATGTTCTGAAGACATGTTTTACTTGAGGTTAAAAAAAAATTACTTTTTTTCTATAGCCTTCCAGCTATTTAGGCAATAGGACACTATATATATATATATATATGCATGTGTGTACATTCAGATGCATAAACAGCACAAGGAGTTGTTTTACCTTCTTTCTTCAAACACTGTATGAAGAAACCTGATAAACCATTGTAGCTTAGATTTATTTTCTTGCTGTTAATCAATTTGAAATTTTACACACTATAGTAAAAAAAAAATGGATGAGGAACTGTTCTCAACTTTTCATGGGGGATTTCATCCCAAGTAAAAGTCAACCAGACAGGTTTATAAAAGGAAAACAATTCCTAAAACATAGTTACCAAATACTTTATCCATGCTAAAACTCTAAGCCATTTCAAAAAACTACCAGGCAGTTCTGCAGTTCTACTTCTGTTCCTCTGCTGTAGCACCAGCTGAACACGGGATTCTCCTCTCTCCCTCCAGGGAGTGGGGTGTCACCAAGCACTAGGTGAGTGGTAATGGAGGCTGGACTGCTTCAATTGACTCAAAATCTGTTCATCCACAGATAGAACTCTGATTGCTTAATTTCCACCACAATATGAGTGACCAATTTAACATGAAATGCTTTCAGTTGCCTGACTGAATGTTGGGACATGAAAATATCCAAGTTAAAAACTTGTTAGTCTTAACCTTTGATCCTCTTTTTTTTTTTTCCACAATAATAAGAGGGGGGCAATATATGAATATATACAAATAAAGGGGGAGGGAAACATCCTCTGTAGTTAAGTAACTCTTGAATGTCATCAGGTCTGTCTCCACTGTGACAAAGTCAACTTTCCCTCATTAGAAAACAAAAACTAAGCAGAATTTAACTCGGTGATTGATTTTGTTGTACATTCAGAGAAGGTGGAATCCACTCTGTTTAAAGACTTGTAATTCAGGGAAGTTGAATTCTGAATGTCCTCAGAAAGACAACCAAGTCTTTCTTGAACTCTCAAGACATACCAGATTTCAACATTATCTAAAGGTAGTTCCTTGACTATAAATATTGCAAAAGCCTCTTGGTCTGCCACAGGCATTTGCTTCTGTATTTAAGCCAATGTGTCTCGTTGTGTAGTTAACAGGCTCCTTCCTTCCCCAGTCTCTCCAGATCAAGGTCTGGATATTTTTTCCCCCCTTGGTGTTATGACAATTATTTTAAAGCACTTGATTTCCAGTTTGCCCAAACTTGACAAACTGTGCATTTCCCTATAATTTATAACAGAATTACTGCTCTGGGTAGAAAGAATGCCCCTCATATCCTTCCAATATCGAGTTAAATACAGCAAAAACTTGCATTAGACACAATTGGTGTGTTCTTAATCTACGTTAGGAGCTTTTACACATAACACCCATCCCTTACTGACAGAGAAACTTACTCATGCCTGTGTTTACATTTGGAATTATTTTATTTTCCTAGCACAAGGAGAAAACACATAAAGCATAATGCTTAAGGTAAGTTTTAAAAATAAAAACTCAGAGAGTTTGATGCTTTTGTAAAATCTGACCCTTAGTAATTTACCTAAGATCAGAAGGAAATTGTGTGTCAAAAGAAGACTTCTCCAGCTTTCCTTTGAATTATCTACTAATATGTTGGCAATTGAGCAATTATTTCCAGCTTCTGAAGCTCATATTCTTCTCGGGCACACCTGTAGATTCATCACATAATATTGTCTTAGAGAAGATGAACCTCTGTAATACCCTGTACACCTGCCACCTTCCACCCAAAAAGAGCATTACAATGAACAAAACTCACCACCTTATCCTAAACCAGCAGTAACAAACACTGCAGACCAAAACGCCACGTGCAGAATTTAAAGCATTTAAATCATCACGCTGAATTCTGCCTGTATGACTTAGCACTTAAATTTATATAACAGATCAATTAACAACCAGAGGTTACACAATAGTAAAAAAAACGGGTTTTTTTTTTTTTTTTAGTTTTCAATACAAAAATAAAATACAAGGCAAAGATTAGGCAAAGACAGATGCCCTCTTTTAATACACTTAAGGTAAAAATTCATTCAGCGCATATTTACAAATTATATTTTTATTACTTTTTATTGACCCATTATGTGTTTATAATCTGCCACTTCAAAATAAGAGGAGTGCTGCCTTTTTAGTGACTGAAATTTCTGCAAATACAGTTCAATTAGAAACGGGCTGCAATAAATTTGGTTTACCTTTATACTCTTTCTATCAGGAATATACAGTTAGTGCATCTTACCACAAAGTCAGTCACGCATCAGCCTTGCTCTGAATGTATGTGAAAAGCTGTTTCTTTTTAATCCACACATGAATGAGAGCCTGGGCATTTGAACTGTAGAAATGAAAGGATGATCATACCAGTTTCTTTTTCAATAGCCACTATAGAAGATTAGCGTGCCTTAGGTTCCCTTGTTGGGTGAGCTATTCAGGCTTGGAACAGATTTCTGAATACATCATTTTAAGTAAAACAATTTAAAGTCTTTCTCGCTCCCTTCTCAAAATGCTATTATTGAAAGGATTGAATTTGAATGGAATTCTATTCCACCACCCAAACCATGCCATCCACCTCAGTTTCCCAAACTTCCTCTTGAGCCCTGAAATGGAGTTTTTCTTTGCCACCTTTGCTCTGCACATGAACTGGACTTGCATCTCAACTAGCTCTCCTTTCATTCTTTTCTTCTGCATTTCCCAACACAATTTTATTTCACTTATCTATTTTGCCTTAAGAGCATTGCTTTACATTTCTAGAAATATCTCTGCCCTCGTTCATCAACACATTTCTCCTTTCCTACTTGCCCCCCCAGGGTCAATCTCAGATCTCTTAAAACAGATCTCTTAAAGGTAATAATGCCAAGAGGAAATACCTCTCTATCATGCACCTTTTTTTGTTTTCTTTATAAATTGAGACAGGATAGAGCAAATTATTAAAGTATCTTTCAGAACCACAGCATTAAGATACTTCTAAAAGGCATTTAGTGCTTCTATGTAAATGCATATTAATGAAAATAAGATGCGGCTTCTGCTCTGAAATACAGAGTGAAATATAACACTGATGTGAATCACATAGGCTAGGTACATCAATAATTTAATGACACTATTTAAACTTCTTCAGTGAATCCTATAATGTTGTAAAGTGTTTTCATCTCAATATCAATATCATATCAATTTCATATCAACAAATACTTTCCCTGACTTAGCACAAATTGTAAGTAAGCACAGAGACTGTCCTAAAATTACAATATAGCACAGAAGTACCAGGTTCCTATAACATGGAATTAAAAATAATAAAATCCCATATTAGGAGACTCTTTCATGACAAAAGCACACCAATCACATGCCCTGTTTGTGTCCCAGTTAAAAAGTGCAAAGGGAAATAAGAAGACAAAGACAGAGAAGGTGTGGGAGAAGGAAGGTGCAGGAACAAAATTTAGGTTATTGCTTCCAAATAATACACAGCTGAACTCAGATTTATGCAAGGAACCTGATAGAGTTAAACACCAAACCTCCTTCAGAGTTAAATGTTGGTTTAGAAAACCTTAACTTGTTAGCACTATGCATCGATCCTTGAATTTACATATTGCTAAATGTACAAGCTAATACTTTCAACTTCTGTAATTAAAAAAATGCACCAAATATGTCTAATGACAGCAGAACGACAGACCAATCTTATTCTTAAACACAAGAGGATTTGGAAAATTGCCGAGTCAGCAGTAATATATGGACTCCAAAATTGTGAGGAAAAGATAAACCAAAAAGGATAATCATTATGATAGATATAACATATTTGCAATAGTGTGGTTTTTTTTTTTTTTTCTTTTCTAGGAGTATGTTTTGATTTCTGAGAGCTGGCATAAGTTTTGATTTAAAGAGTACGTACAACTAGCTGATTAAATATTTGTAGTACGCAGCACTAAAAAGGCAAAGACAAGTGCATAATGAATTAATTTATCTGATTTGCTGATGCTATTGAAGTGTTCTACAAATTTTATACCGTAAAATTCTGAGAGCAAGGAAGGGACACACAATTGCATGGTTAGAACACAGTCATCTTGTAAAAACAGGGAGGGCTATCACCATTAGGACCAAATGTAATCCAAACATCTGGAAAAGAGGTTCTCAACCAAAAAGATCCCAGGCTTTATCTTCCAAGAGTCTGGTTCATATACATCACCCCTTGGTACCCTGATACAGTCATTACCTCATACTCTTTGGTTTATACTGGAGAAGAGGAAATTTCTCACTCCTCTTTCCACTGTCTTTCTCAAATACTTTCTCAAAAGTATTTGATAACAGAATGATACAGATGAGTCTCCTCAAGCTCTACTTGCCAGAACTCCATGGTAACTACATTTAAATATCAACTTGAAGATGGTAAACTTCTGCTATCATTTCTTAAACTATCACATATCAAGGTAACAGGGGTGAGGGTAAAAACATTCAGCTATTCTCTAATCAAAACTTCTTTCAGAAATGAAATTCAAAGAAAGAGAAATGAGGAAAATCCCAAAAACCATTATATACCCACAAAACACACAGGTTCATGGTGGATCCCAGAAGTTGCTTTGATAGCTGACTCTTCAGTACACCAAAAAGGAAACTACTGCACAATTATATAGAGCATAAGGTACAATTAAGGATTTATTGGCGTTTAATTGTTATTAATCGTGCCACTTTCTACCATAAATCACCAATTACACACAATATGCTGTGCTTAATCAGTTTACATAAAACCCATGTGTGTTTGTGCATACACGCACACAGACATTCACAAAAACAACGAATTTTTTTCTCCTTATCATTCTTAATTAAAATTGAAACCAAAATAGCTATTAAAAGTTCACTTCCAATCTTATTTAATGAAATGGGGATGATACACTTTCAATTAGGTATTTCTACAAAGGAATTACTACTTTCCTAATGAGGATATCATCCTGCTCTCCCACCTAAAGGAAAGACAGCCCTGCTAAGAATATCAAGCTGACATTCCTGGAAACCAAAACCCTCTCTTGATCCTCAGGGCAGCTGGAGCTTGGGAAACCACAGAAGTTTCCTCAGAAAAATGCCTCAGCAATGTCCTAGAACGCTGGACTGTCCTTAACCTCTTGCAAAGGCTGCTGAAACCAAGGCCAATTACTGTCAGTTGTGCTGGTTTATTCTGCAGCGCAGGCACTTGTACACCAGGAAATCAAACACAATTGCAATTGCTTTCACACAGGTCACCACACAGCCACCAGCTGGTAACAACTGTCACTCATTACCCACTGAAAATGTCATCAGATTGACAGCACAGATATGAAAGTCGCTGGTTTCCCTCCTCAGGTACCTGAAAATCCATTCCTTCCACTGAAAGGAGTCCCACCTTCCCTTCTTAAGAAGTTTGCAGTGTTACCCAAATCCATTAAAAAAAGGCCATAAAATACATGTCTGTGCTACATTAAGCAAGTACAAACACAAAGCAATTTGTCTACAACAGTGAATGTTCTCAATCCACTTGTGCCTCAACAGCACATGAAAAAAGTACACAGATGTGCTTGGCAGGAGAAAAGAGGGGGAAGAGAAGGGAAAGAGTGAGTTTTGTAGTGTTTTGGCAGTTTAACAAGATCCGATGGCAGCAGACTAATGACAAGTAAAAGCTCTAAGTCCCTTACAATTGCATCCTGCTACCGGCACCTCTCCAGTTATTTTAAGATAGCCCTGTCTCTGCCTATATGAGGTCCAGAAATACAGAACAGTAGCAGCAAATTTTTAGGCAATCACTCCTTACGTAAACAGATAAAAAAAAGGACATTTACAGGCCTATGAAGTGTTCTGCCAGTCGTTCCCCCAGAAAGAGAAGCTCAGCTCGCACCAAGTCACCGTGGCAAGGAGCACTTCTATGACTCGTGCGAGTCACAGGTAGCACAAGACCCAAAAACATGCTCTGCTGAACATCAGAGAATTAACTTCAGTAATTTCCTCTTGCCATCTTCTCATCATTTGTCAGGAAATTATTATACCTGCTGGTTTTTTATTAGCTAACAGGCATATAGCTCTCTCCAAACCCTAAGCTCACATAAACAGCTTTCTTTTGATCTACTGCCCCAGGAGAGCTTGACAGATAAGGGCAGAGAACAGATCTCTTCAGCCTGCTGAAAAAATGTTGTTTCCCATGCCATCTCCCCATCTTCCTTAGCAAGAGAGAAACATTCAGGCTAGAAAGACCAGATAGTCTAATAAAAATAATGGCAGTCTCATAAAAGTCTAATAAAAGAAGATAGCGTAAATAGAAGATGACAGTGCAATAAAAAAAAATCTCAGAGTTAAAAAAATCAAAATAAGTCAAAAGATCATAAAGTAAAGACAAAATGACATCTTGGTTAGTGCAGGTTAGCAAATCAGCAATTTCTTGCAAACAGATAAAGTTCAAAAATCTCAGAGAACAAAATGATTGTCAGAGTGATCTTCCTTCAAACCAAGGAAGAGGAGATGTTTCAGCATCTCCTTAGTATTAAGATGTTAAAACTTGTAGATTCTATTGTTAACAACTCAATACTTCCCTCCTCTGGGAAAAACTAAACAAAATAGAAAATTTGTTAAGTTTGTCTTCCTTCTTCCCTATTTTAAAACTTTTTTATACTATATATCTTTTCTTTATACCTATGCAAAGGATATTTCATTTAGTTTCCCAATTCAGATTTATTTTAAGACTGTGAAACATGTAATGGTCATTACAAACAACAGACACATCATATTCAGACTATCATGACACGTTATACCTGCCAATAAAATCATTACAATAATGAAAAAGCTACTATTGCTACTGCCTTACTTCTCCCCCCTCCACTCATATAAATAAGTAATCTAGAGGAAAACAAGAAGGGAACATCTTTTCCTTTTTGAAAGGACCTTCAGTATTTGTTATGAATAGCTGTCCACATTTAAATATTTAGAAGCCACGGACTTTGATGATATTGTATAAACTTTGTCATTTTACTCCTTTGTGATACAAGAACCATTTCTTGGATGCCTTTTCTGAGCAATGTTACAGGTTTGCAATTTTGTAACTGCCCTTGAAAACAAGATGAACTTGTTATTTAAGCAATCTAGTAGCAAAAGACCACAAAATAGATTGACATAGTGCTTTTATTTCACTTGTGTTCAGTTATTTAATACGAGATTTTAATTCAAGTATTCTCCAAATTTATCTAGTGTTTAAATTAACCAAAGAAGACATGAAGTAAGAATGTAGAAGTAAATAGCTGTTTCTCTTACTATTAGCAACTGAAGTAGTTCTTGAATGGCTATTAAAAATGATGAGTACTCCCAGATGTTTCCTGCACACTGAAAAATTTAAGTAAGTTGATTCTTCGTATTTTAGGTCGATAACATTAGGTCAAGTACCTCATAAAACACTTTTTTTTATTATTCTTTACCCTTCAATATATTTTAGTACTTCAACAATACCAGCTGACAACACTGATGGAAACTCTATTAAGCATTTCAGGGAAGTTGTTTAAGTTCACATTCAGATGTTCTTATATCTAGTATTCCTTAATATTTTTTTTGCTTGTTTTAATGGGCAATGAATACCCTTTTCCCAAAGCAGACTTATAAAAAGATGAACCTTATGCATCTCTTGCAGACTAACCTTTACTGTAGAAGGGACATGCTACTAAAACAAGTAAACCTCCCTCCCCCCCCCCCAAAAAAAAAAAAAAATTAAAAGCAGGAATGTAGTTACTATAAAAGTAGGTATTTAAGAAAAAGAATTTAAACCCCCAAAAATAGTGGATATCCCTGGCTTAGTATGCTAAATACCTTTACTATATTGCCACTTGTTTAGCATTCGTAGCACATCAACAAATATTTTGTCCCACTGCCACTACTCATTACACTGCTAAAAAGGCTTCTGATTCTGTGCTTGTCTTACATTTTCAATAATTTCTTCTCAAGCAGATGTTAAATACATTAACTAATTAGATTTAAGCCACTAATTTCTTGCATTCATACAGATAAACATATATACAGAAATGCACAAGAATATGACAAAATACTGGTTAACAGAATTACATAGTGAATATTTTTTTCCACATAAATAATTGCACAGATATAACCATTAAGAGATCTGAAGAATCACATAAGCACATATTTGGTAAATTCTATTCTGACAAAAGAAATGTAACAGTAAGTTATTTATTGTGCAAATTACTACCAGTCTGGTTAACCACTGATATGATGTATGAATTACCTTGCACTGAATTCAAGTGTAGCTCCTGAGAACATACTTTCCAGACATTCACTACCATCTTAAATGCCATTTTAATAGACTATTTTACTTGAACTCCTAAAGACCTAGAAAAAACTGTTTTGGTGGTTTGTTTGGTTGGTGGTTTTTTTTTTAAATTGTGTCTCTATTTAAAGGAACAACCTTTAAATGTTGTCTTGAGTTCCAACACAAGGAAAAGCATGTCTGGGAAACAGTTTTCTTACCATAATACAGTTAGTTCTGTTAAAAACAGATTTTAAGAGAAAACTCCTTCATTCTGACATTTACAAGCTATAATCATAAATCCTGCTTGTTTGCTTCAGCTGGAATCTTATCAGAGACATTATAATTTTCAATTAAAACTGAGAGGAAATCCTAGAAGTCAAAACATGAAAATTAAAAAAAAAAACAAAAAAACACCAAACCAGTTACAAAGCTGAAGGACAAATATTGACAATAATACACAAAAGATCGGTACACAAATGAGACAGGACCCACACCGAGAAATAAAAACAACTGCTCCTAGAACGAGGCAAGTAGACATTCACAATTTTATCCCTTGATGAGGATGTTTTCCCATTAAGGACTTGGGTAAAGAAGACAAAGATGGTCATGGAAGTTCCTCTAACCATCCACTTCTCCAGCTTACTTTCCCCAATGTCAGATTGAAATAAAAATCATAAAAACCAGACCCATTAGTGAACCTCGTAACAAACAATTATGCATAATTTTGATATCTTCTACAGTGTTTTTAAAATCTTTTCACCTCTAAGAGGGCAATGACAGAAAAGGAAAAGACCATAAAAACAGTTGAGCTGTTTCCACTAAAACAAAAAAAAAAAAGTACAGAATAAATTACAAAATCCAAATTACTGCAATTATTATTTCCTTCTCAGAATTATACTGCTTGCTGATTATAATTTCCCAAATTTTTTAATTTATTTTTTCTTGTATGGTTTACAACCTTCTAAGTTTAAAAACAGTTTTTGGTGTAGAACTCTTTTCCTTACTACCTTCAATTCTGTCTTCTAATCTTGCTTCAGTCCTCCCTTCCTTAGTGAAAAAAGTTAAATGAAGTGGTTTTGTTTTGTTTTTTCTTGCCACTGGTGGTTTTGGGTTGACTCTTTTTTTTCATAATACTAAGGTGGCTTTCTGTTCTATTTATTCTCCAACTCACACACACACTCTTCTACAGTGAAACTGTCCCAAACTGATGAATATCTGTGATCCGTGACTCATACAAATTCTAATTTATTCTCACCACTTCTACTGTAATGAACATCCCTGACCCCGGGCTATTAAAACCAGTGTCAATTAACAGCAGCTTAATATTTTGGAAATAATGTAAGCACGACGCAGGAACACCAAATTCTGGTCTGTGGTACAGCAGCAGCTGTTCTGTTGCTCACTTGTATGTCATTTGCTTTCAGTTCTTGTGACTCTAAGGCTGTGCTCCTATGCTCTTGTATCAAGCCTTGCAAAATCCAGTCTTCTGGACAGCTCTAAACTATAAATAACGAACACCAGAGCATCATGAAAACGGAACATAAAATTCCCAGCAGGTAGCCATAACGACACTGCTTTAAAATTATCGTACATTAAAACTTCAGAAGGTTGCATAATAAAGTCGCTAAATGATTAATTTAATACACTAATCGTTGCAACGATGATTGCAGAGGCAAGGTACTAGCAGGTGTGGAATATTTAAGTGTTGTCTGAGTGATACAGCCAGGTGTGAAGAAAATTTAGCTGAATCCTGACACATCCCAAATAAAGAACGGTAGGAGCTGCTAAAATTGGAATGTAGGTTTATTTTACTGCCTTTGTTTCCTTGCAATAAGGTCAAATGAGAAATACAGAACTGTATGCTTTGCACAGAATCATTTATTCCACTACACACTAAATGTTTCACTTTTTATCAGCACTACTGCCTTCAGCTTATTCCTTTGTATATATTTATTATGTATTAAATTTCCACATTAAATATTATCCTGGTTTCTCTGCACCAGAGGATCCGCTTCATCTGTTCCAGAAGCATTTGGATGATACTCTCAGGCACACGGTGTGGCTCCTGGGAAGAACTAAGGGTTGGACTTGGACTCTGTGATTTTATGAGCCCCTTGCAACTCAGCATAATCCGTGATTTTCTGAAGTGGATCTCCATATTTGTTCAACTTTCTCTTTATTATGTGCAACTCCTGATCTAAGCCTAAAGCACGAAGGCAATCAATGCTGAAGAATGACTAGAAATGGTTTCTTTATTCCACTCCTCACTGAATAGAAAGTTTCCATTATCTCCCTCAACATCTCCACTTTATCAATTTGACAGGGGCATGCAGTTCTACACTCCACTGCCCTCACTCCAGAACTGTGTACAGCTTTTCTATCTTTCTCTAATAAAAAAATGATAAATGATAAAGCCTAGTGAAAACTACTTGTCTTCCCTCAAGTGTCATCTCCCTTTTAATTGCTCTATACTTTATAAAAATGAGTATTAGAATAAATATCTAGTGTCAGTCAAAACAGATGCATGCAGTACAAATGCATATTTGAACAAGCAGGAAAAAGAAATCATTACAGCACAACAAATGCTAACCTAGTTAAGTCTGTACGTAAGGCACCTGTGATAAAATTTATGCTATAATATCCTAATGGTTTTTGACAGATCAGTATACCTGAAAAATATTTTTTCTTGCAGAGACGCATTATTTAAGATGCATCGTTCAAAAATAATTGGAACAAAATGCCACATACAAAAAATGTTCATTCAGCTAAAGATTTTATCAGACAGTAAGACAACACGCTGCTAACAGTAAAAGCAAATCAAACCAGGCATCCACGGAGCACCTGAACTGAGAACAGCACAAAAAGGGAAGTCCCCTGCCTTTGAAACCCATCACCTTCTATGTGTTGGCTCATGAGTCCCTTGAGGACTTAAGTTTCCAAAATCAAAGTAGGTGCCAACTGAAAAAAAAATCACACTTCGTTACATTCTTAAACTCCTTATAGCTCACAAATTTGAATGGTACATCTGGATAGTAAGAACTTGTTGAGAATTTCTGGAAGAGCATGGGATGTAATTTTAATCTCCCTTCAGGTCTCAACTGGCAGCATAACAGGGAGGGTGAACTATTAGGGATACTAAAACACACTTTTAGAATTATGATACTACAGTGTTATTGCTGCAGTACCCAGCTCTTTCTTAAATGGTCAGTAAAACACACCTCTTTATATCAAATTGTCCCCCGCCCTAAATGTGAACTGAGTTTATATCAACTTCTCCCATCTTATCATAAAAGCTAAAAAAAAAAAAAGATGTAGCACGAGCCTCTTCCTCTTGCTCTGTGTTCTACCAACCCATTCTACAAGTAGTCATTTTAAGATAGAAACAGAGTTCAGAAACTCAATTTTTCTAGTATTCTTCAGACATTTTCTAGAGAAATCCATCAGAAAGCTTGAGTGGTCATGTTGCAGAACTCAAAGAGCCCAGGCTTTAGGTATCATAACTCCCTTTTGTTTGGTTGGTTTTGGTTTTGTTTTTAATTAAGCAGAAGATTATTTTGACACTTGGGTTATATAAATTGAAATACTTCTCTATTAATACTTGAAATATCTAATCTACCAATCAGCCAACAGATTCTGCGAAGCAACCACTTTCATAGCTTCAGTTTGCTACTTTGTTTACCTTTCCTAGAGCCTCAGATAAGGGGAAGAGAAAGCACTCATTAACAAAGTAACTCCAAAAATCACTACCCTGTGGCCTTACCAATGCTGCACACTTTATCTACTTAACAGTAGTACCTAATTCTGTCTTCAACTCATAATGGCTATGCTCAGCTCTTGCCAAACAGCTAGACTGAAAAACTCAGAAAAAAAGAAGAAACACAAGGAAAAAAAGGACACATACTCCCATGTCTGACTTATGGAATAATGTACTTCTCAATTTTGTAAAGAAGCAGATAAAGTTCATTTTTGCTATCATCATTGTTTTCAATTAAAGTGTTCAGTACATCTATCGGCATCCTATATTTGTCATATCAAAGAGGACTTATTTAACAAAGTCACTTCCTCAAAAATTAACAGGATCTAAATTGCTTTTAATTAAAAAAACACAATAAATGAGCTTCAAACTACTATTTGAAGTCAGAAAACAAATAAAAATAAAACTGTTCATATAATAAACCATGAAAGTTTCACGATCAAACTTTTTCTCCGTGGGAAACTATTTAACAGGCCTGGTGCTTTTAATCATTTCATTCTGGTTTTTATCCCTGGGCTTTACTTCTGAAGCACCATAATCAAATACCAGGTTACAAGGAAAAGTTGTTTCAGTGCCCCCAGTGCACATTCTCTTATTGAGCTCCCTGCCCTTTCCCACCTGTCCTTCCTCCCTCCCATCTTCAAATAAGAAGTACAGCTTGATCTTTGCCTTGATCTTTCTGTAAAAAGCAATCTATAATATTGACCTCTAAGAAGCTGCTAGCAATTAGATTTCCCAAAGGGTTACCAGAGCGGAGCCAACGCTGGATGATTCAGGAATTGCAAGTATTCCAAGGACTTCCCTGAGTAAAACTCCTTCACCTGGTACAGCAGCAGGAACGCATTAGCTATGCAAGAGAGTGAGTGCCACCCTCCAAGTTCCCTCTCCTTACAACTGAGACCACTGCTCCCTGTGTTGCCAGCTGTCAATCCATTCTGGAGCAGACCTTCATTCCTGCAACCCCTCAGCCAAAGTTTCCACTGCTCATAGAAACTTTGCACGTCTCCAAGTACCAACCATCTTCTACAGGCACGAAACGATTGCAGGTTTTCCTTTCTCTTTCCTCAGTGAAAACAGGGACTGCTACAAAAAGACCACCAGCACAGGGATCTCAAAGAAGCATTAAAGGAGCCCTGCATACTATCTGTATAGACAAATAACTTGCATTGCTCAATAAAAAAATTATTACTCTTTATAAAAAGTGCTCTCAACCACTTTATTAAGTTTTACTGAAAGTTCTTAATTATACTCTCCATCTCTTCCTTATGAACAACTGTTTATAATATAGCACACCAATAGGAGCTTAAAAATACAATTAGCCATCAGAGGTCAATACTTCTTGAGGCATTTCTAACTTGAAAATTAATTTCCCTACATACCCAAGCTTGGCTATTCTAAAAGGTACTCTGTAGGAACACTATAATTTGGTTTGTTTTCCAATCTTGAAAGGACAAACAAGTCTTAGGGCCAGATCAATATTCAGATGAATCCTTTTGTTGCATCTCAGATATTTTGTGAGGCCTTTTTCCAAATAATTTCACCTCCCAGTTACTATAACAAAGGCTATTCAGGAAACAAAGTCATGAGACCTCAGGCTGTCCTAAAATCCCCTTTCTTTTGACAGGCTGAACCAAAGGCCACTGAGGTACAATCACCATGATACTTGAAGATTCCCCAAGCATCTAGACTCTATAAATCAGAGGGATCTCCTGTCTTTGAAGTAAATTTCTGACAGATGATTAGTGAAAAAATGGTAATGTGTGTAGTCATCAACATCAAAGTCCTTTTGTGGGCATAGCAAATAATGCCACAATTTTCAGAATGTAACAGGACGTACTCACCCAAAATTAAATGTATTCTGAAGTCTCTGTCATGAGTTTGTACATAAAAATTTTAACTACAGATAGATGTGTCAAAATGCTTGATTTTTGTTGTGCCTGAATGTTAAATGAACTGGTCTGCAAGCAACTGCAGAATTCCATGTGTGCCAAACAATATCCCTGGGTGTACTGCATGTTGAAGAGCTGGCAGAAGGAAGCCAGTCAGTGATCGTTTTCTCAGCTAAGAAACTGAGAAGTCCATTCATGCAGCAGACAGCAATTCTTTAATGCAATCGAGTGGAAGTACAATTGTTGATTTTTGCAATGTTTAAGTTACACGAAGTTGGGACCTTTTTTCCCTTCAGTCTTTTCAATACAGCAAACCATCCGACTTCTCTCTCTTTCTCCTTTATCAAGAAAAACAAACAAACCCTCACACATCATATGAGCTGTTTTAGTGGCTGCTAGTTTAAGTTTAGAACACCAAATTAGGAGTGAAAAAGAAGAGACTAAAAAAAAGGATCCTTAAAAAATAGCCTTTGTAAAATGTATTATGTATGTGTATGTACCACGTACATGAGCTCAAAAGTCCAAATTTGAGGATTGCTGGAATTGAGAATATCAGTTTCCCTCACATATCTAATCTAGTGTAATGCTTAAGTAAGAAGGTCCCAGACAGTTGTTTGAGATTTTTCCACTGAGAGCTGGCAGTACAATCAGAACAGAATATAGGATCATAAGAGTGTGCAGATGTATAGAAAACATTTTTAAAAAAACTGAGAATGAATCATGTCTTGATTATACAAAGAATATTGTTATGATTGGAAAAGCACCCCAACTAAAAAAAAAAAAAAAAACCAAAACACCAAAAACAAACAAACAAAAAAACCCAACAAACAAGAAGGAAAAACCAACCGGAACTGCTCAAAAACCACTTAACACTGCAAACTATTGTAGATGCATTTGGGACTATTTACTGAATATCTAATCCAAAACAGATTATCCCAGCATAAAAGAATAATCTGCTTAAAGATTTCACTATGGCATGGAAAGCCTTAGCCTCCTTTGACTTTTTTTATTTGTAGACTAAATCCCCATTTAAAAGAAAAGGAAGGTGAGAGAAAAGCATCATTTTCCCTGGGATGTCACATGAAGTGAATGCACAGCACGATCTTCTGTTGCCAAAGCTGGTAAAGAACACCCCTTTACAGAGATCTTGCATGGCTGCTGTTAGCCTGTTCTGTTCACTTTTGCATTAGTCAAAATTCTCCATAATAATGAGAAAAAATAATAAGAGAGAGAATTATTCTATTGAAACCACTGAGTTTGAGTTGATAGATGAGTGATTGCGACAAAAAAGTCCACCACCAAAAATCTACAATCCAAGTGTGCAAAAAATGTGGCCCTAAGTAGTGAGTCAAGGGATGAAAGAATAGGATGTTTTGCACATGGAATTTGAAGTAGAAGTAAACAGATGAAAATATTACTTCTTCACACTGGGACTGATAAAACAGAAATAAAATTAGGAATAAATGGGACCCTTCCCGCCATTCAGTCACCTTTTGGGATTTGAGGAACAATGGTTGTGTGTTTGGCACTTCTGTGCTGGTCCAGATGAAACAAAGCAGAGAGGGACACAGGGGTTTTCAAAGCATTCGAAGCTTCTATTGATTTCTGCTGCTTTCTGAAACTGATCTGCAGTTTAATACCAGCATTTTTGCCCTTTCTCAGATTCCCCTTGATTTATCTCTTTTCTTCCAACCCCCCATCTTTTCATTCCTTGACTACCTTCCCGAAAAGGGATTTGATTTAGCTAGTCAAGACTTCCAATTGCAACACTGCCGTGAGTCAGTGAACAAAAAAAGCCCAGCAAAATCGATGACTAAGGGCATAACAAGATGAATTCTGGCACAGCAAGCTGGAATGATTGAAAACTTACTGCACTAGATGCTCATTACGGACTCTGGTCATTTCAGCACAAAGTTAGTTGGATTTTCTAAGAGCCATCCTGTGATTTGAAGAACAGAATTCGGTTAATTCAGCTGCAAAGGTGCTAATTGCCAGGAAGGTGGCAACTATTTTAAAGAACTGCATTTGCTGCTAGAGAAATACTTAGTCTGTACCCTAAAAATAGATTGATCTTGGTAATTGTGTGCCTTGGCTTTTAGCGAGGAGTAAGAGCCACGTGTTAAGCTTTTGCTGCTCTAGCACATCTGCCAATAGGTCAGTGCAGAGATGGTCCATCTTCCACTTCTACTTTTTCTGAATTTGTCTTATTCTACCTTCAAGAAAACAAAAATCCTTCATCAGAAATAGTAGTAACAAGGGTTTTTAGCTCACTTTTACTAACTTCTTCCATCCAAAGGACCTTCAAGCAAGACTTTTCTTACATTCAAGAACAATCAAAACAAAAAAATTATCACCTCTAATCAAAACTTAACGAGAAACTTTTCAAGACAGACTTAGCTTGTCAGGTATTCCAGTATTTTTGATGCAGCTTAAATAATTTTTTAAAAGATTAAAAATGAAATAGTATGATTACAATTGCCACTGGACCAAGCCACATCTATTTTAAATACTTAATTATTTAGCACTAACATAGCAAACACTTAAGCACTATTTAATCCAAGAAATAAATTTAATAATATACAGTTTTATTCTGTACTGAGTCACTTCTGCCCTCAAAGAACAGGAGAAGTGCTTAGTGTAGGATCCAAGTCTCAATTACTTTTTCTTACTGTCCACTGAAACTACAAAAGCAGTCAAGAATAATAAAGTTAACACGTATTGAGAAGGAGAAAGGAAAATTAAAATTTGCTGTAGGAACAACGATGAATAAATAGCAGAAAGAGCATTGTTATAAAACATTAAAGAGGATGAACTGAAAAGAAGGAATCCAGAAAGCTAGAAAAGAACATGTCAGAATTTGTCCAGGGAAGAGACAACAAAAGCAGAAAGTATGTTCATTCAAATATCATTTTCCCATTAAGGGTTCTATTAATAGATTATGGGCACTGGATTAAGAAGAGACAGGATGTCACAAGGAAGTATAATTGAATTATATAAATTTATAATGTTGCATCAAGTGCAGTCACATCATTTTTAAACACAAAAATGAAATACTGAATGTCTAAATGAAAAGCAAGGAAATAGTGTAATAAAGTTTACCTTACAAGGAGGAGTAATAATTCACTTCAAAAAGAACTCCTCCAAACCACTAAAAATTATAAGTATATGGACTATAATAATACCTAATAATTACAAACATGGAGGTTTTTACCTCTCTCCCATAAAAACCTCAGGAGTTCCTTATGCTGAATCCAGTTCAGTAAATGCACCCAGTGTTATGCCAGTGCTTTTATTGAACCAGACTGAGTCCAAGACAATTTTCCTGAATATATTCACAATAAGGGGGCAACATTTTATTAATAAACCATGCATAATATTATCAAAAAGGGCACTGTTTTTTCATTCTGTTTAATGGACTATATTGCAGGTGTTCATGTCTGAAACCTGTTATTACTTCCCTAAAATAGCAGTAAGTGAAATGATCCCATTCATCCAGCTTGTTGAGTAGGGACAAAAAAAAGTCAGTAAAGCCACTTGTCACACAGAAGTAAAAAAAAAAAAAGCCCAAAAGCACCAACAAACCCAAGTAGGTATATATGACAGAAAAAAACCCTGAACCTTAAACAAATTTAGTACATATAAGTAAAAAGTGTAGGCCTCTCTCTCTTTTTTTTTTAATATTAGTGAATAATAATGAATTTCATTTTTCTCCTTTCCCGCAAGGTCTATAGACCTAAACAGTAACCTACATAACATAAACATGTAATTTTTTTGACAATAAATTAAAGCTCAGCTCATTGGCTATGGTTTTACAGACATGCTTACTAGACAGACTTTAACTAGGTACTTAGCCTGCAAAAAATAACCCCATGTAAACAACTGCAAATATTATGGAAAAATCTAAAACATTTTTATAGTAGAAATATTTAAAGAACTATTCTAATGTTGAAAAGCTAAGAGATATACAATACTGGGCCTACTGTATCTATAGTGCAGTAGGACAGGAAGATAAAGCTTTATGTAGAATTTTACTAGAGCTGTTGAAATGGAAGTAGTGAATCATTTGTGAATTTTTCAGAGAAAAAAACTCCCCACGGAAAACAAAGTGCACTTTAGTATCAGTCCAATAATTCTTACTGCTCTAAATATTATTTGGAAAATATAAAAGTCACACATTTCTGGAGAGAAATAACCAAAATAAGTCTTTTCTCATTCTCTGCAGAAAATATTAATTTGTCCTTTCTTCCTTAAAAAAAAAAAAAAAATCAAACCAAAGAAACAAACAAAAAAAAACCCTAAATGATCCACATAAAAATAAGGCATGGGAGGCAGGTGAGAAGGCATAAAATGGGCTTTACTAGATGAAAGCTGTAACACAGCAGAACAGAAAGAGCCTGGAGTGAGGAATGCGAGAGACAATACCTCACTCACTAAAGTCTCCATCACTGGATGGACACACAACTAGCAGAGTTCTGTCAATCAGCCAATTTGGCTTGCTACTTGTCTCCACTGAAAGAGAACGTATGAGCACCATGGAAAAGAACATCCAGGTAGCCAGAGAGACATTCTGGCAACTTTATTGATCAGTAGTGTTAATTCTATCCTGATTCCTGCATAGTATACAAACCAGACTCGAGTTTATCTGTGAGAACAAGCAGGAGCTTAATTGCTCAGCTGCCTTTCCTGAGCTAACCCAGACAGAAGTTTAACCTTTGTCTTCTGGAAGATGTGTATGTTCTGAAGTCAGAAAAAGCCCAAATATTTTGCCTTATTTTATCGCTTTAACATCAAATGAAGGCTCTTTATATCAACACACTGTTGTAGCTCCCAGTGAATACCACTGCAGTGAGCTCATGTTCCCTCCTTGGCTCCTTTTTATCACCTTACTCCTGCACAGCACTGCATCTTGCAAGCTGAATGAAGGATAATATATTTACATTGGAAGTCACACAGCATATTTTCTTTGCTATAAGTAATAAAACAAACACATAACAAGATGTTCAATTAAGCTTCAGATCATAGACAAAGCACATCATGCCCCTTAGCAACACCTTCCATTCACTGCATAGAAATACACTGCAGACATGACAAATCCTGCTGAAGTTTCTCTTACTAATTACTCTGCTTAGTGCAAGCTGTCATTACATGGTAGCTTTGAAATGGAGAAATATTTAGCGTCACATACCTATGCACAAAGCTGCTAGAAATAAACATGAACTCTTTTTCAGCAGAGCTATCATAAACACCACACCCTTCTCCTCTTTAAACTAGAACTCTGAGTGCTCTTTGCCCCAGCCTGGCCCACCAGGCCAACAAGCTGCAGCTCATCCTGTGTTTCTGGCGAGAATCAACCATGTCATCTACTTAAATAGCAAGAAACCCCAAGTAGAGCAATCTTCACATAAATAAGGTATACCACACAAACAGGTAGTCCCCGTGAAGCTTAACTTGCCACTGTAAAGATCAATTTGTCACCTTTCAACAGAAAGCTACAAAACCAGCTGCAAGTTAAAGGTGTGTTAGTCCACACCATGAATTACCAGTGATACTGCATTCGGCCTAGTGTACACATGAAACTCCTCAATATACAAAAAAGTCAAAGAAGAAAACTCCACAGGAGTTTCTTCAGGGACAGAAAAGCATAATTAGTCTCAACAAGTGTCTCTAACAGTGTATAAAACAGACAAGCTTCAAACTGATCTTAGTTTCACAGGACTTGCAGATTCTATGGAATAAAGAATTTTATCTGTCATTGCTGAGATCTCGAAAAATGCTCCACAAGTAGTATTTCCATGTATAAAAATTTAAACCTATCAAGTCTCAGTGTAAGATTTCCTATTTTATTGTTTCACTTTGAAGTACAATGCAGACATTCTAAAGGATTTGTTTGCCCTATGAATAAAAGGGTAAATAATCAGCCTTTGTTTTAAATGAAGAATGCATGTTTGTCTAGAAGGGTAAAGAAACCCAAACAAACAAAAAACCAAAAGCGCCATCCCCCAAAGAAAACCCCACCAAAACCACCCCCCCAACAAAACAATTAACCAGAAAAAACAGCTCCAAGAAAAGAAGAACAAGTAACAGATTATCAAAATGCTGTTTCTTCAGTTTATTTTACCTTCAATCAGAATAAAACAAGGCACAGTCACAGTGCTCAAAAGCCTATTAAATTCACATTTCATCTCAAACTGGGGCAAATAATGAAGTATTAAAGTTACCTGCAGATGAGAGAAAATCCTTTATCAAGGCATATCTGAAACACACCTTTTTCATCAGACATGGTCCTGACTGCTCAAGTTGTTGAGGTACTTCAAAAACTGTGCAGTTTGGCTGCACCTTGATTTTGCAGCTGCAGGAGAGGCAGCATGAATGCAATGCCCCTGGTTTTTTATAGTAAGCACAATGCCTGCTTTTGTGTCAGCTGAATTTGAAATCTTTTCATCAAAAGATTTGGGAAGATGTTCCTGTTGTTCATCACATATTTTCAGATTCAGGCATTTTATGGTTTAATTAACACAAGACAACCTTAAAGATCTGGGGGAGGAAGGAGAGGAGGAACAGTAGGGTGGAAGGATGGACATGCTCTGGTTTATACAACCAAAGTAGTTTTAACTACAAACTGATGAGAAGTCCATATCAAGTTTTATGTGAACCAACGAGAAATACCAACCTGGCTACAACAGGGGGAGTTAAAACTTTTTTTTTTTTTTTTTAACAGTGCAATAAAATGTCACCAATATTTACAAATGCAAGTGTTTTCCATTACTGCTGTACTTAGTAACACAAGCCTACTCAAAAAAACATACTAAGAATGGCTTCAGTATGTAAACATAGGTGATGTAATTAATCAAGATGCCAGAAGACGTCATTCCTGTAGAAGCTTTTTAAGGCACTTATTTTAAAATGTAACACCTTATGAAGAGAATTCTATATTTAGATGACATACTGTATCCATCCACACTTAGGAGTTACTTCACTGGTTAGCAATGAAAATAGCACTGGTGTTTTCCAACTGATTTGTTCCTAATAGTGTTTATTAACATACCTAAGTTAAGGTTCCACTGCACTTAGATTTGTTTTTAAACTTCATTATATGCGAGTCAGATTATTTATGTAGAATATAAGATGAACACAGCCTATTTCTATATTCAAGAGATATGAGTAACCATGATTTGGGTTTATTTCTTTATTACCAAAGGCTTCTCCAATAGCTAACTAATGCTGACATAAAAATGCCAGGTTTTTGAAAATACTGGTTTTGTGTCAGCAATTACCTACAGAGTAAATATTTTTTTAATTCCATATTAATCTTCTTTGTCCTGGACTGCCTTATTCCAACCTACACTCCTAGATAGAATCTAACCTAGCAGATAAACCCTCAATATTTCCTCTTGTGAGTTTGCTTTAAGTTAATTTATAAGATAAGTGCAACTGAGAATAGTTCCCAGAAACATAACTGATACAGAGAGCAGACAAACTACAGTCCAGCTACTTCATTTGCTATATTTATATATCCAGGTAGCTGGAAATTATTACAAAATACCTCTCAGGTTTACAAACTACAGTCATGTTTTAATCCATTTATGCTCCATCAACAGTCTATACATCGTAGCTGTTAATTAGGGAATCATTGAATACTTTCATGTGGGGTGAATTACTGACCATTGCAGGCAACATTTCCACTCATGTCCATGAGGCTTATCACTTGATTATCTGTATTTCAACTGAAGTAAATAGTCTGGGATTTGATAACAAAAGTTTTGGAAAATCAAGGTTTTCAATCTAGAGGAAAACACAGCTCACTGTTTTCACAACTCATCTGAACTTCAAGGGTGTCTTATTAGTTTTTGAAAAGTTAACCTGCTGCCTAAGAATATAAACTCAGACACACCTGAATACACAAAGTACCTATAAAACCCTTTTTACACATTTTTAAAGACTGCTCTTAAGCATTTAAAGAAAAAGTATAGCAAAATTTTTCCTAACAACTTCTGCAGAAGAAATACAACTCCAAAGCATAATGTTGCCCATTAACAAAATTCGAAAACACGGCACATTTATTCATAAGTGTAGTCACCACCAGCACAAAACAGTTATTCAAATCTGTGAAATAATTCTCTGAATGAAGACGTACAACTGAATTTTAGCCTTCTTGTATGCTTGTTCCTATAAAAAAAACAAATAATTTTGATATCTACAACTCTGAATGTGTAACAGTCTCCCCTACATAATTTAAATGACAAAGGGATACAGCAGTCGGAAAGTTCCATGAAAGTGAGTAATGTCTCCAATTCAACTTTCCCTATTAAAATAGTTTTTCAAATCTGTTGCATGTTTTCATACCATGCTAATATGGCAGCCAATTACGACACTGATTGAAACACCATTGCAGAAGTTATCATAAAATATTCATTTTTGCTTGTGTGCTCATTAAAAAAAACAAACAAACAAACAAAAAGAACAACAAAATAATATCTTTTTTTTTTTTTTACTTACCCACCACATGCTACAGAAAAGCATTAAGCATACTGGAGAATCAGGAATTATGTTAACCTTCAGGTACTCACCTAGGAAAAAGGAGAGAAATGCATAAGCAAACTTTGTGTGAGGAGGAAGATGACAATGTTAATTTGTAATTTACACAATAAGCTCCCATGGTCATGAAACTCTTGAAACAAAATATCTTTAAATTCAGGTTTAAAGCAAAGAGATGGAAATATCTGACACAGAGAAGTGGATCACAAAATAAGAACTTGGGTAAAGTTGCATTTGTGTAAAATCCAACCAGCCTGTTGAGCTGCAGCACTGACACAACACTGACACAAGAGGAGTCTCAAAACCTTCTCAACCCAAAATGGATAAAGATTGTGTGTTCAGAATATGCTGCCTAAAGCAACATTTTAACAGAACACAGTTACAAAACTAATTAACTTTTGTGACTACTCTAATCGCTTTCAAGGTTTCCAGTCAAGCCTGGTGAGAGATGCAAAGTTTTGCCTGATAAAATTTGACAGCTTTTCTAAACTGGCATACTTATATATTTTATCATATTCTCTCTTCAACAGAATAGTGAACATGCTGTGCTTTAGGCAATGCCAAATGAGTATTAATGATGATATGTTCTTCTAGAGGTTTAATGAATTCAGCTTTTATTAATGAGTAGTATGAACAAAAAACAATTATGTTTATTAGAATAAGTTTTCTTCATCAATGTACATGCATAAGCCATATTTGTTTAAAAAAAAGGCCTTAACTCTCCTATATTTAAAATAAATAGAAAAAAAAGTCAAAACAAAACAAAAGCAAATTAAATAGCATCTTAACCAAGAATGATAACATCTTCCTCTAATATATTACACAAACTTGCTGTAACTTTAGGAAAGTCTGTGCCTTTTCCAGTCTGGGAGACTTTGCCACTGAATTAAACTACAAAGGATGCAATAAAATGGAAGTTACTAGAAACTGAGCATACATGAAAAACTTATGGACACTACATTAGTGAAGAAACATGACAAGCAATATGATTTTTCCACAGTAGATTTAAAATGGTTGAAATGTCCTTATAATTAATGTTTCTGACACATAATTCACTTTGGTTTTTAATGCTGAAATACGAAGTACTTAGAAATTGAATACTGTCATTAGTCATCATCATCTGTTAAGATTTTTGTGTATCTTTCCTTACCCACCCAGTGTGTAAGAGTCACAACCATAAGGGATCTAAAACACAGTTCTCTGGAAATATCCCTCACAAAGCCCCAAAAGCATTGCAGCTGCTGGCTCAGGGGTGATACTAATGACCCATTTCAGTGCAGGGAGAGCCACTGACACATTCTGCAAATCCCTCTTAGCTACCTAGACTGCTTAACTGACAGCGAGAGGCAAAGCCATCCACCACAAGCAGGACACCCACGTGCTTTGCAAGACCCACAAGAATTTCCAGTGGTGTGGAAAGGACTGTTACATCTGCTTCTGTTTTTCAGAATGGAATTTCCAGTAACCCTGAAGGGTTACAGCCAATCTTTAAACTGGTTTAAGACTATATGGTTCAAGTTCTAAGACCCAAGTACAAGTCTACATGGAGATCTTGTCCTCCCCATTTTACTGTTTAAGAAGAGATTGCAGAAGAAATGTATGGCCAAAGGTCCAAGAGAGTGTCGTGGAATCAGTAAGGTTGGAAAAGACCTCCAAGATCACCAAGTCCAGCCTCCAGGATTAATTTCTGCCAGTGGCTGTTTGCTGTGGAACTTCCCAGTGTAGCAGGTGAACAAATCAGCACCCATAAGGCAACTATTTATTTTTTATAACTTTTGATACTATCGGTAAAAATCCTTTTAAATGCTGTCAGTACCAGCTGTCAGCCCCCGAGTTTATATTCCAAACTAGCAATATTTATAACCTAACCCAGCAAGGATAAGACTTACTTAACTTTAGGACAACTCACGGCAGCGGCATAAAACACTCTAGTGAGACAAAGCTTTTTTCCTAAACAAGCAATTGAAAATCAACACAGACACCATTTAAAATACTTATCATAACCATGTAGTTTAATGGAATACACCAAATTTCTACTACAAAACCAAACCATGAAGTGTGTATGCCTGCATCCAGTTACTGCAAGGGCGAACAACAAAGCCGTGCACCAGCAGAGAAAAGGTTTGGGGGGTTCTAAGATATGATATATCACTTTTGCTGCTGCAATATTATTTACAGGAGATACTTTTCATTGTTAAAAAAAAAAAAAATCACTCTTTTAAAAACAGCCGCTATGCAGAAGTGTAATTTAAAACCAAAAAATACTTTTTTCAAGTCCTTCAAATCGCATCAGAGCTGCAGTGAAAAATCTTCTAAGCAACTGCATTTTCCAATGTTATGCTTTTGTGATTTCCCAGTGTCAGACTATTAATGTGACAGCAAATTGTAGTCATTAGTCAAAAATAGTGAGCAAAATGGTTTACATGCTTAAAGTGACCTTGAGACTGTCTTGTACAATATTGATAGCCAAAACAATTGCTGTTTCATGATTGCTCCCGAGTAAATCAAATCATACTTCAATTTTAAAACTGAAATAAATCTCAATTTATTTTATTTTTTTTATTTCTATACTGGTTTGTTACTTTCAAATGTATGTGGGACTAAATAACAAAAGTGTCAGAAATATTCCTAAAATACTAGAAATATTCTAAAATTCAAAGATCAGGACTCAAATTTACCATGCTACTAGTATACAGGCACAGCAATCGTACTGGTATTGTATGGGATAACTATGTATCAGAATTCCTGAGGAATAAAGATCTGTCCACACAACTATTAACTGGAATAAAGGCGCTGTAATTCCAAAAGCACTGATCAGAAATGAAAGTCACACAGTTCTGGCTGAACTTGTCTTCTTAACTTTTACGTTCAGTGTATGACTTAATGTGACAGGGGAAGAGCGACACAACATGACACAAATCACCAATTTTACTTCGTTATTTCTTTGGCAAATAGGAAAACAGACAAGTTTAAAAAATTAAAATACAGAAGTGTGTCAGTGTTACTTTTCAGAACAGAGATGTGCATTTCATGACTACTGGAAACTATCCAAAAATGACACAAGCAGCAATGGTTACTGCAAACTCCAAGATGATTATTATGCACAGGGTTGTTCTGTCTAAAAGCAACAAACATACTATATAGTAATGCAGCACTACTAAGATCCACATAAGGTAAGAAGTACTGAAAATTAACTCTTTCTCCTTATATTTCCATTTTTCCTGCCTATTTTATCCTCCTCTTTCCCAGCATTCACATCCCTCTCACTCATCTCACTGCCAACATCCCATCAGACCCCTTTTTTTCAAATTTTACTGCCCTACTCTTTGAGTCATCCTTAGACATTTCACATGCTGGTATTTCCAAACTCTTTCTCTTGATGAGAGTGAATTTACAATTCCTTTGGAGGTTTTTTTTGTCTCTCTAGTACTTTTCTATGTAACTTGAGTAACACTGCGATCACGTTGTCTAACTTCACTGAAGGAAGATAAACACACGCCAAACAGCCTGCTCTGCTTGGGGATACACTCACACAAAGTAAATAATTTCATTCCCAATTATAGCGGCATTCAACTGGACTTCTAGTTAATCTTATTGCCATCGTGATGATTCCACTCTCAAAGACATACAATTAGCTTTCAAATGAAAGGGCACTTGAAACAGCTTAGGCCAAATGCCTCTATTTTCTTAAAAAGAAATAAAAATAATTTTACAAAGGTCAATTATAGTAATTATTGAGCTTTTCAAAGGAACAGTGAAGATGTGAATATTTAATTCTAATGACATGGTTCCTTTGATATTTACATGAATACTTTTATCTAAAGTAAATATATGCATGGTGTTAAAGACCAACCTTTCAAGCTTTTATCTCAAAAAAAAAAAAAAAAAGGAAAGAAAAATACCCTAATTTTAAAGAATTTTAAAGGTCAGGATTTTTTTTTTACAGGTAGCAATCTGTAAAAAACTTCACATAAAGCAAAGCAGCAACTAAAGTAGTCATTAAAGTACCAGGTTACTTTCTGTAAACATCTGTTCAGTGCAAGAGACAGAAAAATTACCGACTCAACAGATGAGGCAATGGATGTGGAAGATAAAAGAGAAAATATTCTGGGCCATGTGGGCTTTAACTGTAGAAAATCTAAAATTAAAGCTGGGGTGTACACCTAAAGCCAGAATTCAGTTGTCTATATAAGAAAAATGATGTGACAATTGCACATTAATAGCAGAGGTTAATTCCTGAAAACTTTCTAGTCAATTAAGCATTTAAGAAATCATTTAACTAATTGAAGTGAGTTCTTTATAAGACTACGAAAAATTGTTAAGAGGTATATTTCTTTTCTAATTATCTTCATACAGACTCTTCAAACTTCCAGCGCAATTAAGCTTAATGAAAACTTTAATGATTTAAAGACAAATGAACATCATTTTGGTTATCCTAGATCACATATATCCTTCACAAAAGCCTGAGCAGTGATATTCTTCACTCAACTTCCACACACCAGTGCTCTTCCAAAATGGATGACATCACTTAGCATCTCATCTTGGGTGAAGCTTAATTTAACTATTGATTTCATTTGCTTGTAATACTAATTATGGCAACAAGTAGCAAGGCTGCAGTTTTTTTCATTAGCTACTACATATTTTTCCCATCAAATATTAAACACAGATCTTTTTTTTTGAGTAAACAACAGGTATTTGCCATTATTGAAGTAGCAACTCTTTGACTCATGCAAGAAACCAAGTAAACCACCAGTAAAGATGCACAACAGAAGAACTATCACATGATATTCAAAATTCCATGAAATTCAGCATCAGTAAGGAAGACAGAGCACTTCTCTGAGAAACAGGAAACCTCTTCAAGCAGGGCTGAGGTATCCATGACCAGGTACCAAAAGCCAGAGCCTGCTGTGGGTCACGACAAACAAGCTTCATTTTAGTGACCTGCTTAGGAAAAAAGAAGCTGCTGACAAAGTAATAATAGAATAAAATACTGCCAAACTCATTGCTCAGCTCACTCCTTCTGTGGACAAGTCAGCCAGTTCTTACAAGGTGATACGACAAATCAACACATACAAAATAAAAAATAACTTAAGTTGAAATCAATTCAAAGTTGAAAGCTTTGCATTTGACCTACCTTAAATCACTTTCTAAATATTAAAAACTCCCTCCAGCAACTGCTTAAAAGCAAACAGAATTATTTAGAAATACATTTTTGTGAATAATTACCTCGTGATATTTTGCATAATTTTCTTCAGAGAAACAAGGCTATTTTTGTGCTGTGTTTCCCAAACAAAATGTGCTTCTTTTATCTATACACAATATGAATATTAGAAAGCAATTGCAATTATCAAAAGATCAAATGTATGATAGAATTAAAGTATTGGATCAAAGCTTTCCCATTTTTGTCAAACGCATTTGGAAACACACTCTGTAATTTAAGAGTATAAAAGAGCTCATGTATATTCAGACACAGCCAGATGAACACACACACAGAATGCTTCAGAGGTGCTCTTGAAAGCACACTAGATCTGATACTTGAAAGTTTACATTTGTATTTCTAAGATCTCTGTATCACTGAAAAAACTCTTAGTCTAGTGACAATCACAGTAATATCAGCATCACACCAAAATGCATGCAGAGATTCGTGAGGTCCTGCTTTCTGAAAAGTGACAGCACTTAAATTCAAAGATTAAAAAGGAGCCCGGGTTTTCTTCCTAGATTTAGTATTTACCGTATTAAGCTTCAAAACAAGACATGAAAATAAAACACACTAAAATTTATCGGTGTTGGGTCTTTAAGTATCATCTTCACGGGTTTATTTTTTGACACATCCATAACTAAACCTCTTTAAGTAAACCTGTGCTAACGGGAAGCTGACACGTATGACAGGTAAATAAGCTTATCTGAGCTGAGCTTTGTCTAGTCATTACTAAAAATTACAACCGATAAATAGCTTGCAAATGGTATATTAGACCTTTATACTCACTGCCAATCAAAACTGGGACTAGCATCTTAAGACAAAGAGAGACTGACATACCACATCATACCGTGATGATGATTCAAGACCATTGTTATTTAAAAGCTACTTTTCCAAAGGCTGTAAATATTTAAGTATTCATAAGGCATTTTTTATTTATTCTAATATAAAACTAACAAGCCCTCTGTATCTTTTCCAAGCCAAGAGCCAAAAAAAAAAAAAAAGGAATCAATTCTCAAGAGGACTCTTACCATCACCTTCCGTAACATGAGGTTGTATGATAACCTTCCAGGTATTAATGACATCTTGCTTCTTTCTTTGTCACACCCACACTGGCTCCAGCCAAGTTTGGCACCCCTTGCAGACCACACTGTTACAACCACCAACACTGCTCCAACAAGTGCCTTTTTTGGGCTCCAGGACAGCACAGACACCAGACCTGCATAACTTCATCTACCGTCAGATTTCTGAGGTTTTTCCTGACTCTACTGTTAAACCCTCACTTATTTACCCCACCAGTACAGGCCAAAAAAAAAAGGGAAAAACAAGGCAGTTTTTACATGTTTAGAGTGTTTTACACATCTTCAGTGTTGACACATTACTGTAAAAAAAATAAATACAGGTTTCTGGTTTTGCCTATTGATTTCCACAGTACTTTAAGCTACAGGGAGATGAGCAAGATTGATGAGGTAAAAGAAAGGGAAACAAGATCATACTTAAAAGTACAGATTACAAGCCAAAAGGGATATTTCTTCATTCACCCCTAGATGTAACAACAACAAAAAAAAAATCCATAGCACATACAAAGTTGCCCAATTCATCAATATATTACAGTCAAAACCACAACACTTTAAAAATCTTTGCTATTGCTTCCAAACTGCACAGATTCACAAGTTATCTTTAATTACATGGGGAAAAGGGGGAATTTGCTTTTCACCACACTAAACAGCATTCCCTTAGTGGAAAGACATCCACTGATGCCGAGCAATGTAATTTTTAAGTAATAAGTGATGTGCTTGTTGTTACAAATCTTCTCAGCACCTGGTGAAATGTGCAGCTGAGAAGGCCTAACAATTTAAAAATAACCAAAGCTTACTTTTAATTTCAAATAAAATCATCACCTGTATTTAGCATCACACATATTTAGACAAGCTGCCTGTCTCTGTTCCCAACCCTCTTTCCGTCTCTCATCTCGAACTTGTCGTTTTTCAATCCCAAATATACAGATTCCCTCCCCCCCCCCCCCCCGGGTGACTTGTCATTAAAACTGTCCAAAACTATAATTATTTATGTATACCTATTTATTATTAATCTTGCAAAATCTTCACAGGCATCACACTGCTACTGTTTGCTCATGTCATTCTGCTGCCAACCCCGTTTTTCACTGCTGGTTTGCTGCCTTTTTTACCTACGGGAGCCTCATTGCTCTGGTTGACCATTTCCATAGCACGGCAGGCCCAGACATGTTCACTGCTTTTCTAGTTTTGGTTTTCCAACATTTTATAAGGTTCACATCTTTCAGAACGTTTTAATGCAAGACCACAACAATTATTTAAAAAAACCCAAGTTATATAAATGTTTTATAAAGATAAATACGTTTGACAGATCAAGGGTTTGATTTTTTTTTCCACCAAAAATGGAAAAAGTTGTCTGTAACTGAAATTCTGAGGTCCCCACCTTTAAATGTTTTCAGACACGAACATTTCAGTTACGTAGATAGTCGAAAATACATGATTAAATGGGTCCACCTAAGGCTTAAATAAGGTGAAAAAGGAAGAAAAAACCCCCAATCTTCCTGCCTTTCTGCTGAATTAGTTTTCTGTTGTGTGTACATTTCGGTAAGCCAGTTAGTAAAAAAGGCATTTTTTTTCTTTATGCCTTTTACTTAACCTTCCTCCACTCCTTGGTTCTCCAATATAAAGCATTGCTATACCTTTCTTCTCAGTATATCTGATATACCCCCTAAAATAATCCCTCCTATCCCTCCCCACTCCTGTTGTTAAAATTTGGTTCCAATCGCTGTCCAGGATATTTTTATTTTTTTTAAAGATATTGTTGAATTGAAGACCTTAATGGGTGAAAAGTAAATATAAAGCAAACCAAGTCTTCAATAACAACCATCACAGACTGTACATGGTGACTCTTAGCAACGACTCTTCCATATCCTGTGAATTTCCCAAAGCAGATTTGTCACAGTGTATGAACTGCACCAGCACAGAGAGCTGCAAACATATCTAGAGCACCAGAAGATTTGCAAATACAATCTATCCTGAATATAAATATATCCTAAAGAGTGGGACAGGCTGAAACAAAATCTCCACCAAAACCACAAAGGCACAAACTAAAAATGCCCAGAAAAATAAACTTCTGCTACTAGAGGAAGAGAGAACTGTAAAATCATCTACTAGGGAAGGAGTTTCTGTCTCCCCACTGGTGAGTTAAACCTCACCACTTACAACCAGCAAGGGAGTCATCCTTCTTTCCTCTCCTTCTCTTCATTTCCATGAAAATTTAATAGGCATCTAAAATTTAGTATTTTCTGCTGCAAATTTAATTGTTTCAACCTTGTTTGACAGTACCAGCAAGATTACCTGCACCCTCTCTCATAATTACTGAGAGAACTACAGCTTTCTTCCACTGCATTCGCAGTGACTATTAGGACCAAACTTCTGCTTTATTCCCTCCTTTCTTCTCTCATCAACCTGCTTCTCACAAAAAGCACCCCAGCTGATAAACAGTTGGTTATATTTTATTTCTGCCACAACACTTCCCCTTCAAAAATGGAATGAGCTGCTTGATCTGGATCCATACAACCCATTGCCTCCAGATTTTTCAATCAACTCTTGAAAGCTGTTATTGTAGAAAATTAGTTTATTAATAACAGCAAAGTTTCAAGACTCACACGAGATCTTTTCCACACAGACCTCGTTACCAAAGACTTAGAAGCCTTAAATGAAAGCCAATAAGGAGCATGAACCTGCTACTCCATTTCCTGCTTCTTTCCCCACTTGTCTTTACTTGTGGCTTGTTTATTCTGCTGGTAACTTCCTTTGGGCAAAAGAAACTGTTGTAGGGTTGAGGACAGTACGTTTTGGGCTACAGACTTTTAGATCAATTACTTTATTTTCTTTCCAGTAGCACACTCCCAGGGGGAAGGAGTCAAAGCTCTATCCTCATGACAAGTCTGACAAATGCTGTTCAAAAACCACACTGCAAGATCCCCGTGTCCACACTTGGAAAGTCTTCTGTACTAAATCTGAACATAGAAACCTTTTCAGAGCTTATTTATTACATATAAAATGTGACTTGACATAACCTTCGAGTTGCTGCCATGCCAAACCAAGAAAAAAAAAAAAAAAAAAAAAAGACTGAAGTCAGTTTTGCAGACAGTTTTGGAACAGAAAAAAACTCATTGTGAAAGGTATCAAAAATCAACAAAACAGTTAGTATATTTTTTAAGCTTAAGATCCTGGGCATTTTCACAAAGTGCTTAAAGAGGTCACTAAAATATCCATGTGGAAAGGCTACTTGGCAGGATGGCTGCCTCACTAAGTGGTAAAATACAGTCAACAAAGTAAAAGATGAATTTAAAACAATCACTCTGGAAATACTACTCAGGCTTGAAGTACATTCAGTCAGCTCCTGAACTCACAACAGCCAAACTACCTGACCCTGCAAGCACAAGAACAGCACAGCTGATCTCATATTCTGAAGCTGCAGTCGGGCATGCAGATGTTTAAATTATATGTCTACTAATTGACATGCTGCCTAGTGAACTATTACCTCATTATATTTCTCAATGAAGCAAATTTTTTATTAGCTTTCCCTTATATTCTAATGTTACTGCACAAAGTAGGATGGTTTGACAAATAGTCTGCAGAATTTCAGGTGCATTAGAATTTCATCAAATTTAATAAATTGTTTAAGATGTTTTAAGAGTTCTAGGTGAGCAGAAAAGTTTTTTTAAGTGGGTTTGGGGGGTTTGCTTGTTTTGATATTTTTTATTTATTTTAGGTGGAATACATAACAGGACTGGAAACTCAGTGTAACCTGAAACACGATCAGGACTAGGTGTCATTTTATCAGATGATTTTCCTATGTGGAAAAACAAAATAAAAAGCAAACAAACAAATAAACAAAAACCCAGAAGGAAAAAAACCACAACCAACCAAGCAGACAAAACAAAAAAAACCCAAACACCACACATAAGAGAAATGTGAATCTAGGTCTTCAGGGAAAGCCTCACATGTTAAATACATTGCAACAGGTCTTATTTCCTCAATCAGTATCAGAGGAGGTTTCCCTTTTTCCACCTATTGTAGACCAAGTAAAGCACTCTGGAAAAGGAATGAAAAGCAACAACCTGCCTGCAGCTGGCCAGCACATCATCTCTGTGGTGCTCTGACAAGAAGCAAGTAGATACAGAGGAAACCTGGACACTCACAGCTTCTGTGATTTTAAGTCCAAGGGAATAGCTCAAGCACATGCATTAGTTTTGCTAAATATTGCAAAACATTGTTTGTGTTTGGTTTTTCATCTATACCATTATACTTTGATGTGACTGATGAGAGAGCCAGGAGTGAACTGCATTTCATTCCTGTGGCAGTTACAGAACACTGTTCAGAACACAGTTAGGGCAGCAATTTAAGAAAAATGACTCCAAAATTAGAATATTCAAGTATCAATTGTGAGTCATGAACTGAAAGTTATGCTCAGGCACACTCCAAGATAGTGTAAAGAGATGTCATCTACAGATCTGCATCTTTCAATATAACCACCCCACACAAAAAAGTGTACTTTATGCAAAGCATACCTCATTTTAGTACTATTTTTTCCAAGAGCACACGTAATCATGTCCACAACTTGCCAGATTATGACCTCTTACGAAACAATCGCTGTTTTTGTATGTTCAGATGTAAGTATGTTACTTTTTCTATTAAAGAAAAGCAGTTCAGCTTATTTTGAATTTGGGGCTTATAATGGTTACCTGCAATTCACTCAAAGTTATTTATGATATGTCCCCCTCAGAAAAAAAGTGTATGTCAAGAAATGAGCATCTATAATTTCAATAAATTCTGAATACTAATTAAAATTATCCTGAGTGTAAATATATACCTATATATATAAATATATATATATAAAACAAAACAAGAATTATAGGCTTCTGTTCGGAAATGTCTGCCTAGATTCCAAAGACAGAAAAGATGTCTCTAAAATCAGGGTGGAATCACACAAGTGGAGCAGCATGAAGTAGTTAGTGAGAAAGTCACACTGTTCTGTGCCAAATTCATTGAGAATTCTCACAAATTTGAAAATCTCAAATGAAAATTCCCTGACAACACAAACACACACACAAGATACAAAGAATCAACTGAATTAGTAAATGTCCAGAGTTTCAGGAAAACTAGCACTGATGCCAACTTGCAATAATCCCAAACAACTCAGCTGTGAAGTAAAGCAATAATTTAATCACCAACTTTCCAGATCTCATTTCCTTCCACCACTTGAAAGGAAAAATCTTAGAAGCAGATGCCATAGGGGCAGAGCCAGCTTCAGGTTGAATGGATCTGAATCACTGAATACCCACAAATTATTGAAGTGGACTAACAAAGTCATTGCCCTTTAATGGTCAAAGCCACTACAGGTTAAATACAAACACATGCATTTAAAAATATTTGTTATTCCAAGTTTAGAAAATTTACCTGTTTGATATTTCTCTAACCTGTTAAGATACTCTGACTTTTAAAGTTAATAATCCAATATGATATTTTAATTCTAAACTGATTAAATATTTGCCAAAAGAAGTTAACATTTTACATGTGAAACACATAATACGTTTTGGTATTTTAATCCAACAGTATCTAAAAAGAACTAAAGAATTGAATTGAAATAAGCAGAAAGTTACTTCTACGTGAATTTGGTGAAATCTACATCTCTGTTTTTGTTTTCCTAAGCACATTTTCCTGTTCTGCTTTAAATTGGACTTTAAATTGGAACAGGTTCTACTCCTTCACATACTTTGTTGTTTAGAGTTACCTCTCTAAATGTCTGAAATTAGACATCGCTCTCCATTCTTTACAGGAACTGTAGAAATGCCAAGTCATTAAAAAAAAGATTCCTCCACACTTTGAAGTTTGAAAATAAATCTTCCTCATCCCAAAAAAAGGTGAGCTGCGCTTTTGTTTCCTTCATAACATTCCAGATGCAGATTTGTAGCCTTGCCTACAGCTCCACAGATGCCTAAAATCACACTGACTGTGTTAAAGGCTAAAAGAGACCAAAGCTAATGTTGCACACCCCTTCTGTGCACTGTGCCTTTCAAGCAAAGTACTCACCGTGTTTGAAAGTTAAACTCTAGGAATATCATTATCACAAAGTCTTTATGCCATTTAGCATGCAGACACTAAATATATTTCTGGTTTGGTAACTACAACAGGTAAGAGCAAGGTTCAGTAAACACGTTTGTTTGCCTTCAAATTAGGAGTTTAACTGCATTAACATACCATCTGACAAAGATAATTCAAAGGATGATTACGACTAGAACTAAATTCACGTTCCTTTAGAGTCCTGGAATTTAAATAAATAAATAAAAATTTAAGAACCTGCTCCATGATGAATTATTCCATCTATGTATGCATGTTTAACATGCTATTGAAATTTCAGACCTTCAATTCATACAAGGAACTTTTAAGGTAGAAGTGTAAACCAGTTGCTCTGAGAGCACAGAAGTGGAATTATATATAATAAGCAATTTTAACACACTAAGTCATATCTGAAGTTTGCTAAATGAAATCTGAAGATACATTTCACTTTCAAATCACAATGTGCTATGAACTGCTATCTTAGGGCAGTTAGGGAAAAACACTGAACCTGAGTTCTATAAATTCTCTGTTGATTTTCTGCTAATATACAGAACTATTGCAATCTTAAAACAAGAACATTATTAATCCCATAATGAGCATGAAAAAGGTAATAAAAAAAAAAATGCTATCTTTTGCATTTGGATGACTAATTGCTTAAAATTTGTATTTGTAAAAGACTTCCTGAAATATTTTAAATAGTGGGTTTTACTTGAATACCTTTTGTTCTGTTTTTTTAAAGAAAGGTTTAAAATCATCTCATTTCAGTTTTCTTCTTATTGCTTCTTCCCTATTCCTACTGGTGAAATAGAATCCTACTTCCTTTTATAATAAGCTACTGATTTAGTTTACAGAGTTTGTTGGTTTATTTATTTATTTACTACTAAACTAGATTCATGCAGAGGAATGACAAGTACAATCTACCCATATCTTATATAAAGTGACTGAAGAGATCCATTTAAGCACCACATAAAGCAGTATTTGACACAGAATCCACTTCATAAGCAAGAGCAAACTAAACTTCTTCAGACATGTAAATTAGTCTTAACTATAGTTTACTCAGTTTTCAACGAAAATATTTTTTTACAACTTTTCCCATAAGAGAACAATTCTGAAAAGCAAATTTAAACTAGTCAAATTTTACATTTGTTGATATTTCAAAACAGAACACTGAAATCCTTTAAAAAGTTCATATGCTTAAAACAATTTAGTAGAATTTTATCATCTTTTTCCCAACTAACTAAAAGGTGTGTTCTGTCCTACAGAGCAATGAGGAATCTGTGTCAGGGCAAAGATTTGAAGCTGAAAAACACCTAGTAAATGATACATTTGTACCAAGATTCATCATTAAAATATTATCAATTCCAGGCATTTTTATGCCAGTATGATTTATAAATTAGGATGATTGACATAATAGTGAAGGCTCTTCCATCAAATTAAAACCTAGAGCTGTTTCTCTGAATTTCCAAAGTATTTTTTTTACATATTCGTTGTTTTATGTGTGTGATATCCTACAAGACTGACACACAAGTTCAAGGAATTGAACAGAAAGTGAACAGATCTCTACAATGATGCGTGACAGTCGAGCAGCACTGAATTACAACGTACACTTTTGGACTCACTGTAGTATTTCAATTAAAAGGATGTTGACAAGAGTATATCCATACAGATTTCATCCAGTATGTGCCTGAAGAGACAGTTTTTTGCTTTAGTCGTTAGAAGTTAAAAGCTAACTTCTCAGTTAAGGGAAAAAAACCCAGCACTTCTTAAAAATAAAAATAATTATAGAAGCTATTTTAGAATCAGATTAATGGTTCCTGCCTGTAATGTTACGTTAATAATGACATGCTAATGATAAATGAACGTCACAAGTTCCATACTGTTTACTCTTGAGGAAAGCACTATTTTGCCACCTTCCACGAGAAAAAAAAAAAAATTAAACAGGAGATCAGTCCTACATTACAGAAAAATCTTTTTTCCCACAACTACTAGAGAACTCTTGACTTGAGTCAA